>NW_028166179.1:0-6908 GCF_964263955.1 Coregonus lavaretus | reverse complement strand
CACCACCATGTTGGTCAGAGACTTGGTTGGCGCTTGAAGGAAGGTATTTACTCCACCAGACACTGACAGAACAGGTTTGGGGAAGTCCCAAGGTGCTGTGTCTCCACCCAACCTGTGCCCACCAACCTAGTATTTTTTTTATTTCTTAATCCACTACCATCTGGATTGTAATTGATTGAGTGCCTTAACCAGAGCGCCTTACATCCATTTGGAACCTCAAGGAGTAGAAAAATCATTCAGATGTAATTAACTGAAAGAATATCATTAACCTTTTAATTATGATGAATCTACAAATAATATAATTCATGTAGTCTTATTACGGTATTAGAATCCAGCTGTTCTTTGTGTAATTGTTCTTTGCAGGTACATTCTTATAAGCAAGTAGCTATTTTTACGACGCCCATTATTGTCGCCAGAAGAAGTAGTGGCGCGTCAGGCATCAGGGATCTATTTTATCTCTCCGGTTACTTGGTTACTGCACTTTATTTTCTTCCCTTTTTTACCAAAATGACAAACCGCTCCTACCCTCACTCAGCCCTTAGAAAGCCGCTGAGTCTGACAATACACACTTTGAATAGGTCTTCCTGTTGACGTATTTTCTCATTTTTCTCCCTTTGTGTTAAAACAAATGGCAACTGTGGGAACCCAACGAGAAAACGTGCTGAAAAGTTGACATTTAGCTTAAATGGAGTTGGAATGGGCCTCGGGGAGAGAGGGAGGGAAGGATGCAGCAGTAATGATGCTGGAGAGAGAGACTGGGCCTCCTCTCTTCTCCTCTCACCGTCGTCCTGCTAAAACAAGATTTATGAGCTCCTGAAGCCCATCATATTTTAGCTGCTGATATGCACCGTGGGGGGTTTATGTGGGATTGAGTGCTTTACTATTGAGCCCATCACTTTGGGGCTTTTCTGACTTACAGTACTGACATGCAATGAGAGGTGGCGAGAAAGACGAGATGAGCGGAGAGAGGGGGCAGTCTAATAGGGAAGGTTGCACAGGTCCACCGAGAGGGAGCAGCCAGGGTCTTCTTCTCCTCTCTTTGTCTCTCTCTATCCTCGTTCAGTTCCTCTCTTCCTGCCCTCATGTAATTCGGTCCAGTTTGGGGACCGTCGACCCAGACATAAGCCCTTCTTCATGAGCCTACTGGGGCAACTCTCTCTCACTAAAGTTTAGTCTGTGTGTCCTGTGTTGCTTTCCCAGCAAAAGTGCCATTATGGTCCTGCACATTTCACACAGTACAGTATCATTCAACCATGTTTTCTCCTTCTCTCCTACCCTGCATGGTATTGCCTGCCCCCCTCCTTCCTCCCCTCCCGCTCTCCAATCCCCTCTAGCTGTATAATTGACAGGCTTCAGCAGTTAAGACCTCCAACAGCTCTTTCTTCATTTGGAGACACTTTGTCGGTTTTAATCAGCCTTTTAATTGGCAGGCTGGCAGTGGATGAGTGGCACCAGGGGTTGGGGAGCAGAGGAAACAAGGAGGGGAGAGGAAACAAGGAGGGGATAGGAGAGGAAGATGGCACCGATGGAGATGGTCAACATTTTACGTAGTCCAATCCGACTTTGCTATTTTGCTATTTTGTAAAAAGAAAATCATGTTTATCCTCTTTTTTTTTGTACAGAAAGCTCACACCATTATCACCTATAACGCCAAGTACTTTTGAACTACTGTCCAGTCACTTGAGAACAAGATGGATGAGCTCCGTTTGAGAGTTTCCTACCAACGTCACATGAAAACCTGTAATATTCTATGCTTTTCAGAAACTTTGCTGAGCGGCGATATGGACATAATACTCAAGGGTTTCTCCATGCTTCGTTGCGACCGGAAAGCAGACTCGGGCAAAACCAAACTGGTGCAACAACTGGTGCACTTCTTCAAGTGTGAAGAAAGTCTCAAGCTTTTAATCACCTGAACTAGAATACCTCATGGTAAATTGCAAACCTTTTTATCTACCAAGGGAGTTTTCATCTGTAATCATCACTGCTGTGTACATCCCACCACAAAATTAGAATGGCACTATGCAGGCACTCAACGAGCTGTACAGGACCATAAACAAACACGAAAACGCTCACCCAGAGGCAGTGTTTCTAGTGGGCGGAGACTTTAACGTGGGAGACTAAAATGCATTTTATCCCACTTTCACCAACATCTCCTGCACCACAAGAGGCGCTAATACTCTGGATCATTTTTACTGTGGTCCGAAGTGGTCAGACGAAGCGGACGCTCAGCTACAAGCCTGCTTTGCTAGCACTGGAATATGTTCAGGGATTAATCCGATAACATTGAGGAGTTTACCACATCAGTCACAGGTTTCATCAATAAGTGCATCAACGACGTCGTCCCAACAGTGACTGTACGTATGTACCCTAACCAAAAGCCATGGATTACAGGCAGTATCAGCGCCGGGCGAAAGGCTAGAGCTACCACTTTCAAGGAACGGGACACGGACATGTATGCTTATAAGAAATCCCGCTATGACCTCCGACGAGCCATCAATCATAGAAAAGGTCAATATAGGACTAAGATAGAATCCTACTACACCGGCTCCGACGCTCGTTGGATGTGGCAGGGTTTGCAGACTATTACGGATTACAATGGGAATGCCAGCCGTGAGTTGCCCAGTGATGCAAACCTCCCAGAGGAGCTGAATGCCTTCTATGCTTGCTTTGAGGCAAACAACACCGAGCCAGGCATGCTGTTCCGGACGACTGTGAGATCTCGCTCTCCGTCGCCGATGTGAGTAAGACTTTCAAACAGGTTAACATTCGCAAGGCCGCTGGGCCAGACGGAATACCAGGGAACATTTACAGAGCATGCGCAGACCAACTGGCAAGTATCTTCATGGACATTTTCAACATTTCCTTGTCCCGTCTGTAATACCAAGATATTTCATGCAGACCACCATGGTCCCTGTTCCTAAGAACTCAAAGGTAACCTGCCTAAACGACTGTCGTTCCGTAGCACTCACATCTGTAACCATGAAATTCTTTGAAAGACTGCTCATGGCACACATCAACACCATCATCCCAGACACCCTGGACCCAATCCATTTCACATACCGCCCCAACAGATCCACAGATGATGCAATCTCTATTGCATTCCACACTGCTCTCTCCCACCTGGACAAGAGGAATACCTATGTGAGAATGCTGTTCATTGACTACCACGGGGGCCCCTCAGGGGTGTATGCTTAGTCCCCTTCTGTACTCCCTGTTCACCCACGATTGTGTGGCCACGCACGACTCCAACACCATCATCTAGTTTGCTGACGACACGACGGTGGTAGGCCTGATCACCGACGACGATGAGTGTGGTGCCAGGACAACAACTTCTCCCTCAATGTCTGCAAGACAAAGGAGATGATCGTGGACTACAGAAAACGGAGGGGTGAGCACGCCCCCATCCACATCGACGGGGCTGTAGTGGAGTGGGTCGAGAGCTTCAGGTTCCTCTGTGTCCATATCACTAAGGACTTAACATGGTTCTCTCACACCAGCTCAGTCGTGAAGAAGGTATGACAGCGCCTCTTCCCCCTCAGGAGGTTGAAAAGATTTGGCATGGCCCCTCAGATCCTCAAAAAGTTCTACAGCTGCACCATTGAGAGCATCTTGACTGGCTGCATCACCGCCTGGTATGGCAACTGCACCGGCCTCAATCGCAATGCGCTACAGAGGGTGGTGCGGACGGCCCAGTACATCACTGGGGCTCAGCTCCCTGCTGTCCAGGACCTCTATACCAGGCGGTGTCAGAGGAAGGCCCAGAAAATTGTCAAAGACCCCAGCCACCCAAGCCATAGACTGTTCACTCTGTTACCGCACGGCAAGCAGTACCGGAGCGCCAAGTCTGGGACCAAGAAGAAAACTGTTGAACAGTTAATCAAATGGCTACCCTGACTAAAAAATTGCACTGACTCTATGCACTGACTCTATGCACTCTCACTGGACTCTACCCCACACTCACACACACTTACACTGACACTCCAACACAGACAAACACACAACCACACACACACACACACAAACACACACACTACTAGATTAGTGTTTTTTGAGGTCGGTTCGGTTTCGGTTTGGTTATTTTGGTTTCACACTTTTTTTAGACATTAAATGCACTATGCATTATGTGGGTTGAATGCTGTAACAACACAGAATAAAACAATGAATAAAAGTACCATCATGGAAGTGACTGCCCATTACTGCTTATCACTTATTAACCACAATTTATTCATATTACTTTACTTTAATAAAATATTTCAGTTGTTGTGCACACTACATTAGTTTTAGGCCTATTTGATGTCTTTATTATTTTATTCCAAGTCATCATCTCATCTCTATAGAGCTGCTGATAAAAAGTAAATAAGGCATACTTTTGACTGCTGAATACCAACTCTCAATCACTTAGATCATGTATTTTCAGGTAGATATACCTCACAAAGCAGCTCTTCTCTCCACCTCAGTGTCTGCACCACACAGACCGGACAAGTAAGCGCGCAATGGATTATGGTTATTGTCATTTTTTTGTGTTTTTTAAAAATGTTTTTTTAGGGGGTAGATCAGCTTTAATAGTGCAGATAGATTGTAGATTCCATCAATGTAATTGTCTGCATCATTTCCAATCCCCCATATATTTGTAGTTAATTACCACATTTTCTTCGCTAAACTATGTAGAATATTGCAGTTTTGGAAACTATTTATATCTAGAGAAACTGCGCATTGCGCTCACAGAAAAAAAATTAACGAAATTGAATTCAAATAATTGAACCGACGCAGGTCAATTAGTTGTTTAAAAAATGAAAATTAACAACATTTTTGGTTAATCGCTCAGCACTACACATTACATATGCTCACACACACATGCATATTGACGCCACATACACACATGCACACACTTTCACACTCTCCACATACGCTGCTGCTACTCTGTTTATGATCTATTCTGATTGCCTATTCACTTTTACCCCTACCTACATGTACATATTACCTCAGCTATCTCTTACCCCTGCACATTGACTCGGTACTGGTACTCCTTCTATATAGCCTCTTTATTGTTATTTATTGTGTTACTATTTTACTTTTTTATTTGCAAATGTTCTTATTTTTAACTCTGCATTGTTGGGAAACAGATCGTAAGTAAGCATTTCACGGTAAAGTCTACACGCATTTCACGGTAAAGTCTACACTGGTTGTATTTGGCGCATGTGACAAATCAAATTTGCTTTGATGTGAGACAAAAGAGGAGGAGAGCAGAGGGGAGGAGAGGGGATCAGATGAGAGGTGAACAGAGGAGAGGGGAGGAGAGGTGAACATACGTAAAAATTTATGCACACATGACTGTAAGTCGCTTTGGATAAAAGCGTCTGCTAAATGGCATATTATTATTATTATTATTAGGAGAGGAGAGTATAAGAGAGGAGAGGTGAACAGAGGAGAGGAGAGGATAGGAATACAGTGGAGAGGAGAAGGGAGGAGAAGTGAACAGAGGAGAGGCGGGGGAGGAGAGGAGAAGTGAACAGAGGAGAGGCGGGGGGAGGGGAGGTGAACAGAGGAGACGCGGGGGTAGGAGAGGTGAACAGAGGAGAGGCAGGGAGAGGAGAGGAGAGGTGAACAGAGGAGAGGAGAGGAATACAGTGGAGAGGAGAGGGAAGGAGAGGTGAACAGAGGAGAGGTGGGTGGAGGAGAGGAGAGGTGAACAGAGGAGAGGAGAGGAATACAGTGGAGAGGAGAGGGAAGGAGAGGTGAACAGAGGAGAGGCGGGTGGAGGAGAGGAGAGATGAACAGAGGAGAGGAGAGGAATACAGTGGAGAGGAGAGGGAAGGAGAGGTGAACAGAGGAGAGGCGGGTGGAGGAGAGGAGAGATGAACAGAGGAGAGGCGGGGGGAGGAGAGGTGAACAGAGGAGAGGCGGGGGAGGAGAGGAGAGGTGAACAGAGGAGAGGAGAGGAAAACAGTTGCGAGGAGAGGGAGGAGAGGTGAACAGAGGAGAGGTGGGGGGAGGAGAGGAGAGATGAACAGAGGAGAGGCTGGGGGAGGAGAGGAGAGGTGAGGAGAGGCGGGGGGAGGAGAGGAGAGATGAACAGAGGAGAGGCGGGGGGAGGAGAGGAGAGGTGAACAGAGGAGAGGCGGGGGGAGGAGATGAGAGGTGAACAGAGGAGAGGCGGGGGGACACAGTGTCGTTCTGTCCTCTGTCCTCAGTCTCAGCTCTGAGCTCTAGAGATCAGTTTTAGGTCAGTAGAGCAGTGCCGTGCTGAGGCTACATAAGGCTAGTCTGTGTGTGTGTCTGGCTGATACCATTTCTCACTCTGGGTTGATTTGCTAAACCATTGAGATAAGTAGTGTTAAAGTCATTCACTAACACAGTCACTCAGAAAATGCACAAACACAACATGCTTAAACACACATACACACACACACACACACACGATTGCAAAGCACTTCTCAACGTTAAGGAGGCATAAATAATCTGTGGAACGAAGAGGGAGTAAATAGATTCCCCCATGGAGAATCCAAGGAGTTTAGAGAACATCTCCTGGTAAATGGAAAAACCTGGAGATCAGATATGTACATGTAATTTGCCATATTCACAGGCTGATTGAACTGTCACCAGAGGGGGGAGAATGAGAGAGAGAGAGAGAGAGAGAGAGAGAGAGGGCAGAATCCTGGGCAGAATCACTGATAACAGGACAGTGTCTCTGTCTCTATTCCAGCCAGGAGAATCCTCTCTGCCAGGGCTAAAACTAGGACACGAGAAGAGGACTCCATCTCTTGATGCCCCCCCCCCCCCCCCCTTTCTGAGGTTTTAGTAATACCAGTGGAGAGAGCAGATTGAAGTTGATGCCATGTCAGCTGATACCTATGTTGCATGTGTACAAGAATGCATGTGAGGTTCTTTCTGCATCTGTGTGCATCTCT
>NW_028166180.1:0-27253 GCF_964263955.1 Coregonus lavaretus | reverse complement strand
GCACAGTTGTTTGTGTTGGTTACAGTGGGCCCGAGTTCAGAGAGCCTTGGCTCCACCCCTCTTTCATTCCTCTTTCATCCATCCCTCCATCCCCTTTGTTTTCCTTACTGCTGTGTGCTTGTTATGTTTCTCCCTCTCCTCCGTGTTGGTGGTGCCGGCGGGCAGCTGCCCTGTTGGCTGCTGGGAGCAGAGCGTGTCACATCAGGTGTGTCAGCCGGCCCGTTAGCGAGCGGAGGAGGACCGGACCCCACCTCGGCCAATCAGCTGTCGGCGTGCTGACCTTTCTCCGGCGTGCTGACCCTGATGGGAGGTGAAGTGTGTGGCTGGTAGCAGTCAGGACTGGCACAGCGCGGGGAAAGGGGTGAGGGGGGCTCCTCTGATCAGGGCTGGGGGGGTAGATTTCTCATCCAGTCACCAGTCACGCCCCCCCCCCCCCCTCCCTTCCACTCACTCCTACCCAACATCTCCCCAACCAACCACCACCCCTCACGAGCTGGAGAGTCATGACAGCTCTCTGAACCAGTTTGCGCCGTGCTTTTTCTCTCTCTCTCTCTCTCTCTCTCTCTCTCTATCTATCTCTGTCTCTCTCAATTCAATTCAAGGGCTTTATTGGCATGGGAAATGTATGTTAACATTGCCAAAGCAATTGAAGTAGATAGTAAACAAAAGTGAAATAAACAATACAAATTAACAGTAAACATTACACTCAGAAGTTCCAAAAGAATAAAGACATTTCAAATGTCATATTATGTATATATACAGTGTTGTAACAATGTGCAAATAGTTAAAGTACAAATGGGAAAATAAATAAACATAAATATGGGTTGTATTTACAAGGGTGTATATTTGAGGATACCATCAACACCACAGGCCTTTTTGGGTTGGAGGGTTTGTATTTTGTCATGTAGTTCATTCAATGTAATTGGAGAATCCAGTGGGTTCTGGTAGTCTTTAATAGTTGATTCTAAGATTTGCATTTGATCATGTATATTTTTTGGCTGTTCTTTGTTATAGGGCCAAAAAGATTGGAGAAGTGGTTTACCCAAACATCTCCGTTTTGGATAGATAGCTCTTCGTGTTGTTGTTTGTTTAGTGTTTTCCAATTTTCCCAGAAGTGGTTAGATTCTATGGATTCTTCAATTACATTGAGCTGATTTCTGACATGCTGTTCCTTCTTTTTCCGTAGTGTATTTCTGTATTGTTTTAGTGATTCACCATAGTGAAGGCGTAGGCTCAGGTTTTCTGGTTCTCTATGTTTTTGCTTGGATAGGTTTCTCAATTTCTTTCATAGGTTTTTGCATTCTTCATCCAACCATTTGTTATTGTTCTTACTTTTCTTCGGTTTTCTGTTAGAGATTTTTAGATTAAAAAGGGAAGCTGAGAGGTCAAATATACTGTTTAGGTTTTCTACTGCCAAGTTTACACCTTCACTTTTACTGTGGAACGTTTTGTCCAGGAAGTTGTCAAAAAGGGATTGAATTTGTTGTTGCCTAATTGTTCTTTGGTAGGTTTCGACACTACTTTCCTTCCATCTACAGCATTTCTTAATATTATTCAGTTCCTTTGGCTTTGATGCCTCATGATTGAGTATTGCTCTGTTCAAGTAGACTGTGATTTTGCTGTGGTCTGATAGGGGTGTCAGTTGGCTGACTGTGAACACTCTGAGAGACTCTGGGTTGAGGTCAGTGATAAAGTAGTCTACAGTACTACTGCCAAGAGATGAGCAATAGGTGTACCTCTCTCTCTCTCTCTCTCTCTCTCTTGCTCTCGCTCTCTCTTTGTCTCTCTCTTTCTGTCTCTCTGTCTCTCTCTCTCTCTCTCTTTGTATCTCTCTCTCTCTCTCTCTCTCTCTCTCTCACTCTGTCTCTCCTTCTTTCTCTGTCTGTCTCTCCCTGGGTCTCCTATTACAAATACTGAGGCAGAGTAATCAAATGAGATCTTCCCAGACTGTGTGTGTTTATATAGAGCTACGTTGCACAGAGTGACCCGGCTCGTCTCCTTTTCTCGTTCACCCGTTCTCCCGCCCGCCTCGGAGGTGCCTAGCAACAATCTATCCCCTCGAAAAGAAAACAAAAATCAGAGGACGCTCTTTTCAAAAAAATTCTGAAATGCATTAATGAATATTTTAGACATAAGAAGAGGCCACTCTCGGAGCCTCCATGAGACTCCATTTGCAAGGATCAGTCCTCCAAAACAGCCCTTTAAAGTAAAGTGATGGGGGTTAAGTTAATTATGCATATTTAGGAGAGCATTTGTGTGTGTGTGTGTGTGTGTGTGTGTGTGTGTGTGTGTGTGTGTGTGTGTGAGCCTGTGTGTGTGTGTGTGTGTGTGTGTGTGTGTGTGTGTGTTGTTCGTGGCAGTGGCTGGGTTTGAGCAACTCTGGCTCTAATTAAACACTGCATGGAAGGGGAGACTGTCACACAGTCTCCCCACACATCCCATTGAAGGAGATGAAAGACCCTTAA
This sequence comes from Coregonus lavaretus, assembly GCF_964263955.1. Taxonomy (NCBI): domain Eukaryota; kingdom Metazoa; phylum Chordata; class Actinopteri; order Salmoniformes; family Salmonidae; genus Coregonus; species Coregonus lavaretus. The sequence continues at coordinate 24,788 of NW_028166180.1, read as the reverse complement.
CACACTCAGTGTGCTTGTGGATGGAAAATAGCTTTTTTTGTGTGTCGGAGGAGGGGTGTATGCGTGTGTGTGTTTGGATAGGAATAAATAACGGAATCAAAATTAGAGAAAGAAATCCTATTCCGCAATGTTGAATTTTAAGATGGAAATTATGTTTGAAGAGCCAACATATCTGGCTGCTAGAAAGGACCATGACACTAGCTTAAGAGGAGAATATATGACTATGGTTGTTTGAGAACATCTTGGCAATAACGTTGAGATGGTAAGACACCATATCACATTGCCTAATTTAATGTAGATTTACTATTTCAAGACACTTGCAGTTTCCCAATGTCCACAATTGCTTCCAGCTAGTTTATCATTCTACTTGATATCCTTGTCCTTTCCATGGTACAGCAACATATAATTTTCTGTCCTCTACTCATCCAGCTGGTTCTAGTCTTTTAAGCTTACTATTAATGCTTAAAATGCACACTATATGTACAACTATATTGTACATTTAGGATTAAACGACTTTACTGTCCTCCTTAGCTTCAACAAACTTTTTATTTTGTCTTGCCAACTGAACTGACTCCCATGCCGCGGCTCTGAACCTCAATTTTCATTAGGCTGTCATCCCATTATTTCATTTCCTGTGATAAAATGACAAAAGATTACACACCAGAAAATACTAAATACAGAGCTGGCGAGATGGGATCTCCTCTCATATGTAATGTTGTGGGTATGGGCGGATGGTGTCATATTTCCTCTTTCTCTCTCTGTTATATACGGCTGTATTGTTGGAGTCAGATAGAGGCTGTACAGTATTACATCTACTGTAGAATGCATCTGGGTGTCACAATCTGATATGACGCAGCCCTCTGGTCAGCAACCCTCCGTTTTAGTTTGGGAAACCCTTTTTTTTTAAAGATGTGTGTGAAAAATGACTTTTCTGGTGACAGGAGTGTCAGGGAGGGTGGAAAGATTAAGTTATTTGAGGTCTTAAAAGGGTGAGGCGAAGGAAGGAAAGCCAGAGAGGCGATGGCTAACTGTACAAATCTCTAGCGAGAGGGGAATTAAAAGAGCCGTGCAATATCTTTATCTAAGATGATTAATATTTTATATCCAAACAACGCCTCCATTGGTCACATTTTTCACAACAGGATAATAGAAAATATAAAGATATGGGTGATGAAATATGAGTTGGTTTGGGGAGGTAAGAAAGTGGAAAAGATGAGTTTGAGATTAGACTAGAGAGATATTGTATGAGTCCAACGGAGTCTTGGCATGATGTGAATGTTGTTTGGGAAAAGCGAGTTTGTTCTGCTTCTTTCTGGTGTGCGAAATTGCACTCTCTCCCGTCCTGCTGTTCTCTTTCCCCTTTCTCTCCTCCTGTGCCAGCGTGCATGGTGATGGCTTTGACCAACCCACACAGCTACACTTAGACCTGCCCACTCAAACCTTTGATTTGGATCGACCCGCCTGCACACTTACACAAACATATGGAGAAGTGCCATTGTTATCGGAATATTCATGAATTAATTTTAAAAAATGGAATATAATTTTGTATTTATTAGTCAAGACTCTGTGAGTAAATGCTTGAGTGGACATGTGTTGTTTATAGGATTTGAAACAAAGTATTCTTTAGCATTTTATACATTTACAGTGATGGGTCATTGAGTCAGGTATACACTCCAGTTACACCCAAAATGGAATATGGGTTAATTTACTTTTCACTTTCTGTTTTACTTCTGTTTTACTTTACGGTGTGCCGCCTGTACTTATTTAGTTTAATTATATGCAAACTATAAGAGTTTTTCTCCTTCTCTCCTTGTTGAAGGCCATTATACCTGTAAATGATAGTTCTGAGGAGGGAAGAAGAGAGAGTGAACGTGAGAGAGAGACAGGGAGCGAGACATGGAGCAAGACGGAGAGAGAGAGAGAGAAAGTGATACAGAAAGACAGAAAGTGAGAGACAGAAAGAGAGAGAGACAGAAAGAGGTCTTGCCAGGCATTAGCATGCACAGGTTCTGGCAGAACTGGTGGGTCAGTGGAAAGTATAGATGAAACAGTCTCCAGTTACCACCGGGCTTCCACTCTGTTTATCACCAGTAGCTCGGGGAATGTGTTAACTGGCTAAGGTAACACCGCCATCACCATCACTGCAAGGCAATTTTTTATGAAAGCCTCTAAATGCTGTTTTTAAGACATTTTCCCTCCACTACTTTGGAAGTCTCTCTTCCTCCTCTTAATTCTTTCTATTCCCTCTCCCTACCCTCTCTCTTTCTCAACCTCCTCCTCCCTCTTCGTTGTCTTATTTAGTTAGCAACTCGAACCCCCTCTTATTATGTTACCATTCACTCTGGTTCAGAAGTGACATGGTTATTAGCGCCAGCCTTCAGACGGTTTTTTTTGCCCTGGACTGAGATATGTTGTGAAAGAAAATAGAAGTGCTTTGGAAGCCCAGGCTGAGACGAACGTCTCCCTTTTCAAAGAATGACAATTTGGAAAACGGATACCTGCAAACATGATTGTCACGAAGCATTACGCGTCAGCCGTTTATGTTCAAACGAAAGCACTTTCTTTCCCTCTGCTTTTAGCATAGATTTTTTTTTGTTCTGGTAGAGTGTGTGTGTTTTGGCCAGGCCAGGCTAGTCTGTGAGGGCCTCTGTGAATGTAGTTGAAAGACATGCTGGTCTGTAAACCATCACCAAAGTGGATGAAAAAAGTATCCATGGAATGATGATGATCAGGAGCAGTAATGAGGTTTGTTATCAGCTAATTGAAGTAATAATCCTAGTCTTATTAACAGAAGCAGTGAAATTAGCAGTATTTAGTAGTGGTGTCAGAATTAATGCCCCATTCTCCTGGTCGGTGACAGATGAAATCTGAGGGCAACTGTCTAGAATCAGAACATGATCCATGGTAACCGAAATACACAGACACAACGAACGATCATCGAAAGGATCGTCTCAAATCTCATAATTTCTGACAGAACGTAATCTGTTCAAACAATAATTTGGGTTCAGCCACAGAATGCTAGACGCTTGGCCATGTGAAAACCCCTCTATTGTTTTTGTCATCATCGTGTAACGTTTCCCCCCTCTCCACGCTATCCTCTGATGGCATCTGCTTTGCTTTAGAGAAGCACCGAGCGATTCAGAGAGACGGACGCGGTCTACTTATCAGACCTAATTTGCGTAAAAGTTCAGCCGCGTTTGTGTTCCTTCAGATCTGTCTCCGGGATCAAATTGACGTTGCTATGTATTCAGTTGTTTTGTTTGGAAATAGGAAAGCAAAACACGATGGGTTTGGACCGGTTGCGGAGGGTGAATGGTTTGTGACAGTCGGATAGGGTTGGCAGAGGGAAGGGAGCGCGGTACGTGTGTTGGACTTTTGGACCGTACGTTGTCACGATATAAAGAGGAAGTCGGGTTTTGCAATTTGAGTTCCCCTCTAAATATTGTCTCTTCTCTTGAATCTCTCTACTAGTACTATTGTTTTCAACAACTCACTAAGCCCAAGACGAGGCTGAGCTGTAGTGAAGGGTAGTGTGCTCATACGATCTGTTTATGCTGCATAGCCCAAACAAGATGTTCGGCATGACAATGACCATAGTTGGCAATTTGGCAAGACAACGCTTAACAGATCTGGGATCAGGCTAGTGTAGTCTGGCTTTAACTTGGAATATCTTGTTAGTAAGCCTGGCTGGATCTTCCAATGTAAATCTACAAGGGATCTAAATCAATCAAGTGTTTCTACTGTGTAACTCTTAAAGTAGGGTGAAACCTAGGTTAGGTCCAGTGGCGTGTATTGGCTTCCCCAAAAAATGGACCAATATATACTTTTTTTAACATAAACTAATATTTCTTTAGTCTCTCTGTGCTTCATAATATTCCTTCAATCCTCAAGAGGCTGAATGTATCTCACAGGAGAAAGCATCAGAGCGAGAGAAACAGCGCCCCTCTGTCTCTCTATGTGTAGGCCATCTATCTGATGCTGTCTGGTCAAAACGAGTATGACATTGTTGCCGCCCGAAGCATTGAATGCAAGGGAAGCCAGCGAGCATTTGGCCTCCCTTGATTAAAAAAAGTATCGTTTTTTTGCCAATCAGCGTTGAGCTAAACTGAGCGAGCTCAACTGTGAATGGTCCTGGCGCACCCAAAAAAAGTGTCAAGGTAAGCCAGCTTGGATTTGGCGTCACTCCTATCAAATCCCATTGAGAGAATACGTCATTGACAGAAACAACTTGAATTGTTGCATCTTGTTGTGTTGTTGTCCTCCAGTGGATAGCTAGCTAGCAAAAATTGGCCCTTTCCTAAATTAGCCATGGAAGGAGATGGGGATTTGGACTTGTGGTTTTACTTAATTCTCCGTACTGGCCAATGATTATAATGAATTCATACATTGTTGTGCCCCTGGCCTGAGAGGATGGAAGTTCAATATGTAGCTAGATGTAGAAGGCTAATGTTAACTAGCTTAACGTTGCCCATGAATGGAAGTTAGGCTAGCAAGCAAGCATTTGAGCCAGGTAGCCTAGGACAACAAAAAAGTCAAGCGTGTACTGTATGACAGAGTTTCGTCAACATGAAAGTAGGTTGAGACAACAAGTTTTTCTACTTGCACGAACGCACGCACGCACACACACACACACAAATCAGAACCATGGACAGCCACATCATATTTAGTTTGCGTTGATTGGACTAAATTGTTTTTGGTATCTTTTAGTTGTCACTGTATTAGAATAAGCAGAGGTGATTTGATGATGTTGAAGTTGAAATGGTGCTGGAATAGTGGAGGCAGCTCCTGTTTTCTTTATGACTTGCGGTAACTCTCTGTGGTTCTAAATCAATAGTTGTTTAGTGGTCCGAAAATCTCGGAAACATTACCTTGCTTGACCATGCTGTAGGTCATGTAACTGTCTGTTACATTCAATATGTTTTGTGTACTTCACTGAACAGAGGTTGCTTTCCGGTTTTGTGATAAAACAAAGGTGTGGTTGAATTTATTCTGCCACTGTGTCTTCTTATTGTCTCGGCCTTTAGGCCTATATATCACATTCGCAAGGCATATGAATTAACAGGTTATAGAGCAAACAACGCAATTATTACTGGTTAGGTCAGAGGTAAAAAAGAGCATCCAACCCAATATAACTATTTGTCCAGGTGCTATCTTGAAGGCATGGATAGTACCATTACAAAGTGTCCAGCATTGATGAAATACTTATATACTGCTTAAAATGAATGCATTATGAATTGGTTATGAATGTCCAAATGTATGTAGGCTAAGTCCTAATGTAGGTAGGCTACCGTTCAAATAAAGAGTTTTCTTCACATACTATATTTTATATACAGTACTTTTTTCTCCTGTCAGGCATAGCATGGATGTAAAGTATATTTATTCTCGCTGCCTAAGTCTTTCACTCGTCTAATTACACGTGTTGTGTCATTATCGTTCGCCTTAATCAGTAATCACAGGGATGTGTTAATTCCCTCACTTCCTCCATCTCTCTGTTGACAATTGAAAAGCGATAGCAGCTTTCCATATTGTGGCACGTAAACAGGGGCCACGTTGTTTTGTTTTCAGGTGGTGTCAATTACCTAACAGCCACCGCTGTAGTGCTGCCTAGCTGGCTGGTTGACTCGTCTCCGGGAGGTTGTAAAATTTACATTCTGACCATGTTGTAGTAACCCGAGCCCACGGTTATGCATATTCTCCAGTGTTTGTGACAGTTGGTTGTACCTGAGCATGGAGTAGGCATCAGAACTTTGCATTTCCGTGGCTAAGCCCAGGGTCAGGTGCAACATCTGGTGGAGCGAGTGGTGTGTCTGTTTGCCTCCAACGCGGTTCTCTGCTTATATATACGCGTGCACATGCATGCATGCACTCACTCATGCACGCACGGACGCATGTATACACACACTCACGCATGCACACACATACACACACACACACACACAGACAAAGGCACACCTGTTGCTGTGTGCAAACCTGTGTGTATAAGCAGACCGCACCACACACTCACACAAAAGAAGTCCACCCAGTGCACTCCTCCTACACAAAGAAACACACCTGCTGCTGCTGCCGGCGAGTCGCTCTGACAATCAGGAGTGAAGGAAGCAAACGAAACAAGCAATTTCATTTACATGACGGTAGATCCCATTACCCTTACTGTGTCAATGATAGAGTGAAGTGAGGTTTCACTGCAACAGCCGGTATTGAAATGTGATAGGGAAGTAAAGAGATTGTAAGCTGAACCAGTCACAACTAATGGCAAGAGAGCTGTGTTGCGTGGCGGAGACAGTTCTTTGTAGTGTTAAAGATGCCTCTGGATTCCGGGTGCAAATACCACTATTTTGTTCTGTTGTTATGATATAATGTGAAAGGAGGATTGTGACTTGTTTTGTGTGTGTTTTTAGACAGAATGTTCTATTCCTCCCAAAGTATTCTCTTAGACGAGACATGAAATGTTGATGAAGTTTTTGTGGAAGAATGCGCATACATTTGTAATGAGCAAATAACTTCATCAATAAATAAGTAAACAGTGAATGTGGGTTTATGTGAATATTATTATGTTTGTTTGTTTATCTGGGCATATTTGTATGCACATGTTTGTATAGTTTCGTACAAATGTTTCTGTAGATGCTGTATGTACACTGTGTGGTTGCACTTCAAACCTTGAGATTTCCTGGGGTGTGATTCTGCGATTAATCAGTATCACACTTTCTTAACATTGAATATGGATCATACTCCTTTAATTGGAATCAACCTCAGCCATGACATGCACACATATTTCTGTATGTGCATGTGTTTGTGTTTTGTGATATAGCCTAACATGTGTGTGTGGTTTCTGTGCCCTGGCTCCAGTGGTCTGCTCCCTGTGTAAAGAGATAGCATCTCTCCAAAACAGATCAATAAGGGAGAATGTTATTACTCCCACCCCTCCTCTCCACAGTGAGGAATTGTGGGTGATGACCAGCAGGCTTCACCAGCTCTGACACCTCACCCTCGGAGACCCCTGTGGCCCGGGGGGCTTCGGTCAGGGAGGGGGAAGGGGCTGAGTGGGGGGTCCGGTGACTGTCTCTCTCTCTCTATCTACTTCACGTCACTGGTGTGTGTGTGTCTGTGTGTGCTGAGGGGTTGAGGTTAGTGTGTGTGTGGTGGGGGGGGCGGTTGAGGTTAGCAGCCTGTGGTTATTGGCATATTGTCAGACTCAGTGGAACCATAGACCACATTTAGTGTTTGGTCTGTTTCTGTGCTCCACTGTGCCCCCAGCATTGATTGAGTATAATAGAGAGTACAGCCTTTGTGTTTGGCTTTGACCCTCGTTGCGTATCCCCCAGTGACCCAGGTGACCATCGTCCATCGACACCCTCGCCACACACGTGTCGTGGAATTATTATTACGGTATTAGGACCGTAGTCATTTAGCAGACGCTCTTATCCAGAGCGACTTACAGTTAGTGCATACATTTTTATTATTTGTTTTATACTGGCCCCCCGTGAGAATCGAACCCACAACCCTGTAAATGTAATGTAAATGTAGTGCTTACTTCCTCCACTATAGCACACATGCACACACAGTCCCTTCCTCAACTCCCTCCCTTATGCCTCATGTTCTGCTGTGGAGTAAATTGTCCGCAAAGGATCTAGCCCATGATGATCTATGGTGCCAGATATTATTATTTGATATGTATTTTTATACAATGGGCACATTTTGCAGACGGAGCACTAAGTGGGAGTTCATTAGTGACTGTAAAAACATGCCAGTATTAGAATAGGACTTCGTGTTTCCTCATGACGACCATCGGAGCGCCTTGGCAATAAAGGCGCCCGCTCAGCAAAATATTTATATAAGAATTTATCAAATGTCTGTTGATTTGTTTCATTTAAAGGGCTGTATGTCAAAAGACAGTGAAGGATTTCAGGCATTATTTCAGTAAACCTAGTTACGAGTGACCGGTCTTCTCCCTGCGTGGGGATTGAAAGTGAAGTTGATTGAAGCTGTCATTCATTGCACATGTCGTTAGTGGTTCGCTATAGTAGAGTTATTATGTTTTTCGGTGTATTGTGTCAGTCAAGTATGGTAGCATCTAATCTAATTACTTGGCACTCCCCAATGTTCAGTTTTGATGCCATTGGTTTTCACTGTTAATGAGACATGGAGATTGACATGTACACTGTGGGCTTTGCCATCTGTCCCAGTGTCTGCTATGGAGGAAAGGTGATTTGTTTGTTGTTTGGATTGCGGTTGTGAAGCACTGCGTATCTATTGACTGATAGGTAAGAGTTAGGGCTATGTACATTTGGCCCACACTTTTGTTTTGATTATATATTTTCAGGCCATCTGAAGCCCAGGTTTTTCAGTCATACTTTGAGGTTTAGACTCCCCAGACATGTTTTGCTCAATTTGTATTCATTTTGTTATTCATTTGTTAATAATAATTTGTTAATAACACTCCCCTGTATGTGTAGGTAACACACATACACACACACACACACACACATTTACGCTCAAAGTAGGCTAGAGGGTGAACACACAGACATTTCAAGGTTGTTCTTTCAGACAGAGACAGGTCCAACTCCTTTTCAAATGACTCAAACATAATTGTCAATAAAATTGATATTTTCTTCCTCCCTCTCATATTTTCCATCCTTCCCTTTCCTCCTTCCCTCTTTCCCCCTCCCCCTCTTCCTCTCTGTCCGCTCTCCCTCTCTCCTTCTCTTTTCATCTTAGCCTGATAAGTCCGCCCTGACTGCCAAGAGGGCCGAGTATCACTGCACGCTAGTTTTTTTTCATGTTCTTCTCACAGTGCACTGAAGCCATGTCACAATTTGTCCGAGAGTTTTGATGCCTGGATGTCTCCTGTCCGGGACAATCTTGTCTGGGCCCGAGTGCCGGCCGTATCCGATCTGAACTCTGCTGCCTAGCTGCAGGTCACCCTTCATGGCCGATTAGTGTTGGAGCGCCACTTTGGTCACGAGTTGTCGGGAGCGCTTATCGTGAAGATCAACAGCGATCAGTCTTGCCCCTTCGCTCTGCTCCTCTCTCCTCTCTCCTCCCCCCTCCTTCTCCTTCTCTCTTTCTCTCTCTGAACCCTCTCTATCTCCTCCCACGTTCTCTGGTGCTGTCTCTCTGCCTTCTCCTCCTCTGTCTCCAATCCTCCTCACCCTCTCCCTTTTTCCAATTTTTCCCCCTATATTTCTCACATCACACTATCTCTCCATCCTTCTCTCTCTCCCCATCATCTTTCTCCTTCTTCATCTCCCCATCCTCTTTTTCCCTCTCTATCCCCTCTCTCCCACCCTTTCCCTCTCCCCCGTCCTCTCCCTCTCTCTCCCCCGTCCTCTCCTTCTCTCTCCGTCTCTGTCTGTGTGTGCCGTCAGGGCTTGTCTCTAGCCAGAGATGAGGTTTGTCGTGTTTGGCCTGTCAGAGAGGGTAGTGTCAGTAACGGGAACGGCTGGTTCCTGTGACAGTGCCGGAGGGGCGACTAGTCCTAGCAGAGTGCAGCCGTCACCCCGTGACACGCTCAGTGTCACTGATCCCCCAGCCTGGTGACATGGCATCCTCCTAGTCCTCTGCTGGCCTTTTCCCCTTTCTCCGGGTAGTCAGTCAGTCACTCGCCCATGCAGTCATTCAGTCATTCACTCGCTTACTCAGTCACTAACTCAGTCTCTAAGTCACTCACTAGTTCACTAACTTGTTCACTCACTAAGTCAGTCACTGAGTCACTCACTAAGTCACTCACTCACTTTTGAGTGAATGTGGACAGAGAGGAAGATATGTTTTTGCATGATCAGAGCCATTATTATGTGATGTAATCAGAATGGTTATTGAGTTAGCTATTAATGGACAGGAGACAATCAAAAGGTTTACAGACAGGAAACCAAAAACATGTTCTTAAGTGGATCTGATGTCAAATTGAACAACATGACTGAAGGGATAGATAGGTAGATATCTAGATAGATACTAGATAAAAGCTGGTGTACTCCGCGGGACTAAATATGTGTGTAATTCAATCTGGCCTTGGTGAGTGCGCAGCAGTAACAAATGGGTGCGGCATCTGAAATCCCCCATCCAAGAGACAGTATCAGTTTTTGCTTTAATTACCAGCCCCAGTAATGTTTCCTATCCATAACTGTCGGCCCGGTAGAATGCTTCCTGGTAGAGGGGTGAGGGCCCTGTCTCCTCTCTCAGTGGGCCTCCTGTCTCCTCTTCCTCCCATCCGTCTATCCTCCCTCCTTCCCTCCCCCCATCCTCCCCTCTGCGCCGAGCGCATCTTTCATTTCAATATTTATGCCTTATCTGAGAAAGTTCAAAGTCATGGTAAGGAGGCATAACTTTTTTTCTCCCTGCCGGTTCGCTCCTCCTGCCTCCCCGTCGACAGTGCTGGACCCCGCTGCCCTGCCTGCCTGCTTCCTTGGTGATGGGGATGGTCTCTCTCTCTATGCCCCGGGTAGGGCCTCTCAGCAGCAGGGGAGATCGGGGGACAGAGAGGGGGCCTGAGTGGGAGAGTCACGCTAGGGTGCGGCGGCAGTGGCAGGACTCCCACCCAGCCACCACTGTATCTCCCCATCAGACCAACCCCAGCAAGGGGATTCAATCGCGGGCCATGGGGGTTTGGGCCGAGGGGGGGTGAGGGGAGACAGGAGGAAATGTCTAGTCTGGGTCTGAATCCCACCGACCGACTGTCCGACCATCCATCCGTTCCTCAGAACGAGCCCAAATAAATAAAGTGTCTGACCAGTGTGTCCTACGCCATAAAGAGACAGTGTGACAGGCGGCGGACGGTAATAGATTAGCCTAATTACAGTGTCTCAGAGTTTCAGGTGCCCACAGCGTGACGTCACGTACGCTAGCCTAGGTTTTAATAGCCATTACAGCCACCCTCTCCACTCGCTGGTATTAATGTAAAAGTTGCAGGAAAGCAAACGAAAAGGTCGTCCTCATTTGCATGTCAGCGGCTTCATTAGAATATGCGAATATGCTAAGGACGGGAGCGGACGCTTTGCATGTGCCGGTTGATTAATGGCTGGCGCATCACCGAACGGGCTGAGACCGCGCCTCCGTCACCCTCATTTGCATGTCATCCTTTATTTACTTATTTATTTATTTATTGTATGCCGGTGACTGAGGAGGACCTTTGCAATTTAAATGGGGCCCACTTCTTCTTAAGGCCCGATGCTGGGATTGGCTTTTAAATGGCCATGTTGGCAGATCTCACTGTTCCTCTCAAGGTTTTCTTCATCTCTTCACTCCGTTAGAAATGTGGTGTTAGCACAGACTTCTTTCCAGCCGTCTTAAATAAGGTAACATTTAAACTACCCCAAGAGAGTAGTGTTGTTTATCAGTGGTGGAAAAAGTACTCAATTGTCATACTTGAGTAAAAGTAAAGATACCTTAATAGAAAATGACTCAAGTAAAAGTGAAAGTCACCCAGTAAAATACTACTTGAGTAAAAGTCTAAAAGTATTTGGTTTTAAATATACTAAGTATCAAAAGTAAATGGAATTGCTAAAATGTACTTAAGTATCAAAAGTAAAAGTATAAATCATTTCAACTTTCTTATATTAAGCAAACCAGATTGCACAATATATATATATATATATATATATATATATATATATATATATATATATATATATATATATATATATACAGTGAGGGAAAAAAGTATTTGATCCCCTGCTGTTTTTGTACGTTTGCCCACTGACAAAGAAATGATCAGTCTATAATTTTAGTGGTAGGTTTATTTGAACAGTGAGAGACAGAATAACAACAACAAAAATCCAGAAAAACGCATGTCAAAAATGTTATAAATTGATTTGCATTTTAATGAGGGAAATAAGTATTTGACCCATCTGCAAAACATGACTTAGTACTTGGTGGCAAAACCCTTGTTGGCAATCACAGAGGTCAGACGTTTCTTGAAGTTGGCCACCAGGTTTGCACACATCTCAGGAGGGATTTTGTCCCACTCCTCTTTGCAGATCTTCTCCAAGTCATTAAGGTTTCGAGGCTGACGTTTGGCAACTCGAACCTTCAGCTCCCTCCACATATTTTCTATGGGATTAAGGTCTGGAGACTGGCTAGGCCACTCCAGGACCTTAATGTGCCTCTTCTTGAGCCACTCCTTTGTTGCCTTGGCCATGTGTTTTGGGTCATTGTCATGCTGGAATACCCATTCACGACCCATTTTCAATGCCCTGGCTGAGGGAAGGAGGTTCTCACTCAGGATTTGACGGTACATGGCCCCGTCCATCGTCCCTTTGATGCGGTGAAGTTGTCCTGTCCCCTTAGCAGAAAAACACCCCCAAAGCATAATGTTTCCACCAGTTGATGCCAAAGAGCTCAATTTTGGTCTCATCTGACCACAACACTTTCACCCAGTTCTCCTCTTAATCATTCAGATGTCCATTGGCAATTGCAGTGCTAGCTGTGCCACTAGAGATCCTGGTTCGAATCCAGGCTCTGTCGTAGCCAGCCGCGACCGGGAGACCCATGGGGCGGCGCACAATTGGCCCAGCGTCGTCCAGGGTAGGGGAGGGAATGGCCGGCAGGGATGTAGCTCAGTTGGTAGAGCATGGCGTTTGCAACGCCAGGGTTGTGGGTTCGATTCCCACAGGGGGCCAGTATGAAAAATAAAAAATAATGTATGCACTCACTAACTGTAAGTCACTCTGGATAAGAGCGTCTGCTAAATGACTAAAATGTAAAATGTAAAAATGTAAATGGCAAACTTCAGATGGGCATGTATTTGTGCTTTCTTGAGCAGGGGGACCTTGCGGGCGCTGCAGGATTTCAGTCCTTCACGGCGTAGTGTGTTACCAATTGTTTTCTTGGTGACTATGGTCCCAGCTGCCTTGAGATCATTGACAAGATCCTCCTGTGTAGTTCTGGGCTGATTCCTCACCGTTCTCATGATCATTGCAACTCCACGAGGTGAGATCTTGCATGGAGCCCCAGGCTGAGGGAGATTGACAGTTATTTTGTGTTTCTTCCATTTGAGAATAATCGCACCAATTGTTGTCACCTTCTCACCAAGCTGCTTGGCGATGGTCTTGTAGCCCATTCCAGCCTTGTGTAGGTCTACAATCTTGTCCCTGGCATCCTTGGAGAGCTCTTTGGTCTTGGCCATGGTGGATAGTTTGGAATCTGATTGATTGATTGCTTCTGTGGACAGGTGTCTTTTATACAGGTAACAAGCTGAGATTAGGAGCACTCCCTTTAAGAGTGTGCTCCTAATCTCAGCTCGTTACCTGTATAAAAGACACTTGGGAGCCAGAAATCTTTCTGATTGAGAGGGGGTCAAATACTTATTTCCCTCATTAAAATGCAAATCAATGTAGAACATTTTTGACATGTGTCTTTCTGGATTTTTTATCTTTGTCAGTGGGCAAACGTACAAAATCAGCAGGGGATCAAATACTTTTTTCCCTCACTGTATATATATTTATTTTTTTATTTTTTATTGACGGATAGCCAGGGTCACACTCCAACATAATTTACAAACGAAGCATTTGTGTTTTATGAGTCCGCCAGATAGGGATGACCAGGGATGTTCTCTTGATAAGTGTGTGAATTGGACCATTTTCCTGTCAAATGTAACGAGTACTTTTGGGTATCAGGGAAAATGTATGGAGTAAAAAGTACATTATTTTCTTTAGGAATGTAGTAAAGTAAAAGTTGGCCAAAATATAAATAGTAAAGTAAAGTACAGATACCCCCAAAAACGACTTAAGTAGTACTTTAAAGTATTTTTACGTAAGTACTTTACACCACTGTTGTTTATTGTGTGGTGAGTCAAAGCTTAGCCAGAGAGAGAGAGAGAGAGAGAGAGAGAGAGAGAGAGAGAGAGAGAGATGGAGAGAGCAAGAAAACGTGCAATAGAGAGAGAGAGAGAGAGAGAGAGAGAGAGAGAGAGAGAGAGAGAGAGAGAGAGAGAGAGAGAGAGAGAGAGAGAGAGAGAGAGAGAGAGAGAGAGAGAGAGAGAGAGAGAGAGAGAGAGAGAGAGAGAGAGAGAGAGAGAGAGAGAGAGAGAGAGAGAGATATTTTTTTTTTAAATGTATGTGTGAGGGTTCAGGCCTTGATTGGGAGGCAGCATCCACTCCATAACATTGATGTATCAATATATTGTGTAGAATCATAAGCGGTACATCAACCTATAGAATCCCACTATTCTGTGAAAGAGAGGAGACATCTTTATACTTCTATAACTTGCAATAAAAGATTGGAGAGTCATAATAGGAACACAAAACTTTCACCTTACAAATCTATACATACTGTATGAATTCCATTGACTTTACTATACAGATTTGACTTTCAATATGTGATAAGACTTTCTCTCACGGAATAAGTGCATATTTGATGAGTGCAATAGCTTAGTTTATTTTCCTCTTCCAGGGAGTGACCTTAGCTGCCCTTCAGTGCAGCGGTAATGAGAGTGGTAGCTAGCATTACACACACACACACACACACACACACACACACATACACACACACACACACACACACATACACACACAGAGAGAGACAGAGACAGGCAGCTCAGCCAACTCTGACATCAGTGCATTACCCTTCACTCAGGCCGGGTAAATGTCAATATGGAGGCCTTATGTTTTATGGATTATCTGCTTTAGGAAAGCTATTGTGAGAGAAACACAACTCTCTCTGTCATGTTCTTTCCATTCGTTTTAATGTGCGAGATCACTCAGAAACAACAAGGCTGACATTAGAGGTTTTTTTCCTTTTCCTATCTCTCTTTCAAGATCTCTTGACTTCCCCAAATTGAGTGTGGCGTGTTCATATCCTTTGATTCATCGTGAACTCTCATTTATTATTCCACTGGTTTCGGACCTTTATTTGATTTGATATATTGTAGTAAATTGATCTGCTCAGTGAAATCCATACGCTTCTGTTCTGTTCTTAAGGTGTGGTAAGAACAAAGCCTTCTGTAAAAAGAATATACTTTTTTCCACTATCCGGGCTTCCTGAATTCTTCTATACCATGGGGATTTAATTATTTATTTACCTCTCTCTGTTTTCTACGTTTAATTTGTTCTCTGAGGACTGGCAGATATAGTGAACAACAGTAAACAGACTAAATAAGTCATGTTTGGGCTGTTTTTTTTTGGTCTCATCAAGGGTTGTGTTTGTTTTAATCCCCAGGAGGGGGAGAGGGAGGTCTGGGTAAACGGACCAGAGTGCCAGACCCAGCCCTTGTTAGCCCCAGGCAGCCCTGGGTCATGTTCATTAGGCATCAAATGGGGGAAAAAACGGACTGAAACAGGGAGGAACTACATTACCGGTCAAAGGTTTTAGAACACCTACTCATTCAAGGGTTTGTCTTTATTTTTACTATTTTCTACATTGTAGAATAATAGTGAAGACATCAAAACTATGAAATAACACATATGGAATCATTCAGTAACCAATAAGTGTTCAACAAATCAAAATATATTTTATATTTGAGATTCTTCAAATAGCCACCCTTTGCCTTGATGACAGCTTTGCACACTCTTGGCATTCTCTCAACCAGCTTCACCTGGAATGCTTTTCCAACAGTCTTGAAGGAGTTCCCACATATGCTGAGCACTTGTTGGCTGCTTTTCCTTCACTCTGCGGTCCAACTCATCACAAACCATCTCAATTGGGTTGAGGTCGGGTGATTGTGGAGGCCAGGTCATCTGATGCAGCACTCCATCACTCTCCTTCTTGGTCAAATAGCCCTTACACAGCCTGGAGGTGTGTTGGGTCATTGTCCTGTTGAAAAACAAATGATAGTCCCACTAAGCCCAAACCAGATGGGATGGCGTATCGCTGCAGAATGCTGTGGTAGCCATGCTGGTTAAGTGTGCCTTGAATTCTAAATAAATCACAGACAGTGTCACCAGCAAAGCACCCCCACCCCATAACACCTCCTCCTCCATGCTTTACGGTGGGAAATACACATACAGAGATCATCTGTTCACCCACACCGCGTCTCACAAAGACGCGGCGGTTGGAACCAAAAATAGTAGTGGTTTCTTTGCAGTAATTCGACCATGAAGGCCTGATTCATACAGTCTCCTCTGAACAGTTGATGTTGATGTGTCTGTTACTTGAACTCTGTGAAGCATTTAATTGGGCTGCAATTTCTGAGGCTGGTAACTCTAATGAACTTATCCTCTGCAGCAGAAGTAACTCTGGGTCTTCCATTCCTGTGGTGGTCCTCATGAGAGCCAGTTTCATCATAGCTGTCACAAGAATTTTGTTATCTCAATGGTTGAAGCCAACTACTTCTTAAGTCTTAGAATAATTCCCAAAAGGTTGTAAATCTCTTAGTTCAAATAAATTAAACAAAGACTCAATCCTGCAATGGTCAGCATATTTATTCATGAGAGCGCTCTGCACAACAAAATGGTCGTACAATATTTTTATACGCACACGTCAGAGGAAAAATCCCACCCCGCTGTAGGCGGGCTGTATATTTCCACTGTACCTGGGTTTAGCTCATGTTTTCCTCTGCTTCTGTTGACCATCAGGTCACACACACAGACACACACACACACACACACACACACACACATACACACACACACACACACACACACACATGTTCTTATCATGTTCTACTCCTTGCTCGGGCAGGCTGCATTCCTTAGATATCGCCGTGCTCACAATATTCTGAAACCTTTTCATACCCTCCTTTCCCTGTGTGTTTTTTTAACCAGTCTCCTGTTATTGGTTTCAATCATACTCTGTTGCTGGGATATAAACACATTTGATTAACTCTCTAAGCTCTAGTCTACTAATTAGTCATACATTATTAGTTTAACTGAGGGTGTGACATTTTAGTCACACATTTCTTTATCAATAGCACTTGATGGTTTTTGCGACTGCACTTGAAGAACTTTCAAAGTTCTTGAAATGTTCCGTATTGACTGACCTTCATATCTTAAAGTAATGATGGACTGTCGTTTCTCTTTGCTTATTTGAGCTGTTCTTGCCATAATATGGACTTGGTCTTTTACCAAATAGGGCTATCTTCTGTATACCCCCCCCCCACCCCCCTACCTTGTCACAACACAACTGATTGGCTCAAACGCATTAAGAAGGAAAGAAATTCCACAAATGAACTTTTAAGAAGGCACACTTGTTAATTGAAATGCATTCCAGGTGACTACCTCATGAAGCTGGTTGAGAGAATGCCAAGAGTGTGCAAAGCTGTCACCAAGGCAAAGGGTGGCTATTTGAAGAATCTCAAATATATAATTTTTTGGTTACTACATGATTCCATGTGTGTTATTTTATAGTTTTGATGTCTTCACTATTATTCTACAATGTAGAAAATAGTAAAAATTAAGAAAAACCATTGAATGAGTAGGTGTTCTAAAACTTTTGTACCTGGAATGGTCCAATAATAAACACTCATTTTTGTTTTGTTTTGCAAAGCGTTGTAAATTGTTTTCTATTGTAAATTGTTTCCCTAATGAACATGACCCTGTTATTCCCTCGCAACCCTGTTAGCCCTGGTTTTGTACTCTGCCCACTGGGGCCAGGGAGGTGGTTCAATCTCTCTCTCTATAACCTTAACCATGATCACCCCACACACTGCTCCTTGTTGCACAGAGAATTAGAACTGCCTGAGGCTGAGTCAGAACTGCCTCCCTGAGACTGAGTCAGAACTGCCTCCCCGAGGCTGAGTCAGAACTGCCTCCCCGAGGCTGAGTCAGAACTGCCTCCCCGAGGCCGAGTCAGAACTGCCTCCCCGAGGCCGAGTCAGAACTGCATCCCCGAGGCCGAGTCAGAACTGCCTCCCCGAGGCCGAGTCAGAACTGCCTCCCCGAGGCCGAGTCAGAACTGCCTCCCTGAGACTGAGTCAGAACTGCCTCCCTGAGACTGAGTCAGTGTTCATAGGTGAATGACCAGCACACATTGAAGTTAGATTCATCCACTCCAATCAATCTTTACTTGTGCGAGCAGTAGCTGCAGTAGCCGACATGGACACACATGTTGCTATAGCAATCCTATGTGGAAGTTATGCACAGCCTTGCATCATAAAAAAACTACACAAAATGTGGCTTTAAATAACATTCATAGGCTAACTCTCAAACGCTGGACAAACAAACAATGCAAGTAGCGTTGTTGTTTTTCCTTTGCCACCCTTCGCCCCCTGTACTACACAGATACCTGCAGAGAGGCCCTCTTAACATAAACCAACCAGCATTACAAATTACAGTACATCATAGAAATTGTGCAGCAAGCTTTTTAAAATACCAACACTGCCAGTGAGTCGCGGCGTAATTTATCCCTTCACGGCTGTTAGTGGCGCTGCTCCTGATTTATTTGGTATAAGAGAAGTTTTGTTTAGAAATATAATGAGCAGGACTCCTGTTTAATGATTTAACACGGATGGAGGAAAGGAAGAAAAGCCCATATATTTTTCATATCTCTAACAGCACCACAGTGAGGAAGAGAGAGACAATAAAGAAATAATGAAATGAGCAAGGGAAGGCTAACCGCCTTTAACAACCAGCAGTTTTGATACATTTCTGCTTTGCTTATTGAAAATGGGTCTTGTATGTATTCTCATATGAGGGCAGAACTTTAGTGTATTACTTATTCTTAGGAAGTGGAGAGGCCTGTTCTCTTCTCTTATTCTAAGGAAGTGGAGAGGCCTGTTCTCTTCTCTTATTATAAGGAAGTGGAGAGGCCTGTTCTCTTCTCTTATTCTTAGGAAGTGGAGAGGCCTGTTCTCTTCTCTTATTCTAAGGAAGTGGAGAGACCTGTTCTCTTCTCTTATTATAAGGAAGTGGAGAGGCCTGTTCTCTTCTCTTATTATAAGGAAGTGGAGAGGCCTGTTCTCTTCTCTTATTCTAAGGAAGTGGAGAGGCCTGTTCTCTTCTCTTATTATAAGGAAGTGGAGAGGCCTGTTCTCTTCTCTTATTATAAGGAAGTGGAGAGGCCTGTTCTCTTCTCTTATTATAAGGAAGTGGAGAGGCCTGTTCTCTTCTCTTATTATAAGGAAGTGGAGAGGCCTGTTCTCTTCTCTTATTATAAGGAAGTGGAGAGGCCTGTTCTCTTCTCTTATTCTTAGGAAGTGGAGAGGCCTGTTCTCTTCTCTTATTCTTAGGAAGTGGAGAGGCCTGTTCTCTTCTCTTATTATAAGGAAGTGGAGAGGCCTGTTCTCTTCTCTTATTCTTAGGAAGTGGAGAGGCCTGTTCTCTTCTCTTATTCTTAGGAAGTGGAGAGGCCTGTTCTCTTCTCTTATTCTTAGGAAGTGGAGAGGCCTGTTCTCTTCTCTTATTCTTAGGAAGTGGAGAGGCCTGTTCTCTTCTCTTATTCTTAGGAAGTGGAGAGGCCTGTTCTCTTCTCTTATTCTTAGGAAGTGGAGAGGCCTGTTCTCTTCTCTTATTCTTAGGAAGTGGAGAGGCCTGTTCTCTTCTAGTTTTATTTATTTTTTGTAACCCATATATACATTTTTCCTTCTGAATATAGGGAGTTTTAAAGTGACAATACCAGATCATTCAAACATGAAACTGCCATCCCGAGTTTAATTTTTTATCTTGACACCAAATACAATATATTATCTTTCTTCCTCCTTGTTCAGCATTTTCAAGTTTCTATTTCTTTTTACTACTTATACATTCAGTCGGTTAATTGGAATACATAATGAAGTCAAATCGCATATTATGCAAACAGCGCTCCGACGACGCTCAGAGCCAGGGGCTCTTTAACGTTTAAACTGCCATTGGCAACATAACGATGATATTAATAATAGATGATTTTATATCATATTGGCATTCTCTTAAAAAGAAGCCAGATCTGAAAATCTGCTGTTGGTGGAAGAGGACAGGATTTTTTTTTTATCTTGCCGAAAATACTAAATTCTCTGTTTCATCTTGCAATAGTGAGCTGTAGGGTTATCTGCTTCTCTGCATAAGTGCAGGTGGAACTTTTCTCCCTCTAAATGGTTCTTTAATGGAACGGTGTGCCGCCGAGCTGTGAGAAGCTGTGAGCTCTGTGGGGCGCTGCCACTGTTGATGGGGACGGCTGCTCAATCAATCCGTCAGGGCCCATCACCTGCCTCGGCAACTGATCCAAAATGCAACACACACAAAGAGAGAGCTCTTTATGTAGGCTATCACAGAGACGTGCATGTGCACTCTCGCTCTCTCTCTCTCGCACGCACGCACGTACGTACGCACACACACACTAGTACACACGCATTGTGGCATTTTAAGTGAGAGGTGTCTGTTTTAGTGAAAGTCTTGATGGTGATCAAATAATCGTTTTAGTTCTTATTTTATTTTTATTAAAATAATCTCAGAATAGATCAAGTACATCAGCAATGGTGTAAAAATCAATACTGACATTTTATTTATTTATTTAATGGCTGATTTATTATGGGATATTTCCATAGGCGGATCTTTTAGAAGCCAGAGCAATATTGATGTGAATTCACCCTTCCTCCCGTCAAACAGTGACAGCACTGCATTTCTTTCTCTCTCTCTCTCTCTCTCTCTCTCTCTCTCTCTCTCTCTCTCTCTCTTTCTTTCTTTCTTTCTTTCTTTCTTTCTTTCTTTCTTTCTTTCTTTCTTTCTTTCTTTCTTTCTTTCTTTCTTTCTTTCTTTCTTTCTTTCTTTCTTTCTTTCTTTCTTTCTTTCTTTCTTTCTTTCTTTCTTTCTTTCTTTCTTTCTTTCTTTCTTTCTTTCTTTCTTTCTTTCTTTCTTTCTTTCTTTCTTTCTTTCTTTCTTCTCTTTCTTTCTTTCTTTCTTTCTTTCTTTCTTTCTTTCTTTCTTTCTTTCTTTCTTTCTTTCTTTCTTTCTTTCTTTTTTCTTTTTTCTTTCTTTCTTTTTTCTTTCTTTCTTTCTTTCTTTCTTTCTTTCTTTCTTTCTCTCTCTCTTCCTCTTATTCCCTCATTTCTTCTCTTCCTCCATCTCTCCCTCTCTCTCCACAGAGGTATCCCACCGCCTTAAGATTTCTCCCTCTCTCTCCCTCCTATTTTTAGTCCATTTGGGGGCCTTTTCTTCCCATCAAGCTTACGGCTTCCATTAAACACCTAGACGAGGTATAGATCCCCAGTCACTAATCTGGGATCATTCTTTGCAGAATGCCCCTTCTCAATCCTCCGTCTGTCTGTCTCCTGTGATTGCTCTCATGTCAACTCACGCCTCGACGCTCCACACTCCTGTCAGGTGATGTGTGTCAGGATCCTTTGTCGGTTTACCCACCCGTCAAGCCATCAGAGTTTAGACATGTCAACTTACCTGTGAGACACGTTACAGGCCTTTTGCTATTTCCCCCCATCACGCTGTATTTATATGAAAAGGGAAAGATTATGTTTACCCACGTAGGGTGTAATTATAGAGTGAATGAGATATGCTGTATAATGTGTGTGTGGCTATAGCTTTAGTTCATTTTGTTTTGTATTGGCCATATAATTGGAAGTATCTTTGACCCATTGTTTCTGTGCAGAGATTTGCCTGGGCAGCCACTAGTGGGCTTTGTGAATCTCCAATTTCGTCTGGGGCTTAATGTGGCCAGCCGGTTATACACTTGTGTCACCCGGCGACCTGTTCGTACTTGAAACATTCTCCATTCAGGCTGTAAAGGCTTTGATTTCCTCCTTAACTTTATTTAATGGCGAGAAGGTGGAAACATTTTGGGAAAATATGCATACTTTCTTTATGAAACATGCTAGAGAGGCTAAATGCTAATCCCGGATGTTGCGTATCGCGTTCAGCCAATCAGGTTGCAGCACTCTGTTTTTTTCACCCCTAATCTAATGTAGCAGGCGTAAAAGAAACAGAACCCCTAGTTAGGGTGTGGCAATAGGAGTTGGAGGAAAAGGTGGAAGGAGGGAAAAAAGGACGTGGAGAGGGAGATAGAGAGAAGTAGAGGGAGGGAGATGAAGAGAAGGTGGAAGGGGGAGATGGAGGGTAGGTGGAGAGGGGAGGTAGAGGTCCTCCCTCTGTCTGTCTCATGTTATTGCTGTCACGTCTCCTCACGTCTCAACGCTCCACACTCCTGTCAGGGGATGTGTGTCAGGATCCTTTGTCAGTTTACCCGCCCGTCAAGCTGTCAGAGTTTAGACATGTCAACTCACCTTGCTATTTACCCCCATCACACTGTATTTATATGAAAAGGGAAAATTATGTTTACCCAAGTTGGGTATAATTATGGAAATAGAGTGAATGAGATATGCTGTATAATGTGTGTGTATGTGTGGCTATAGCTTGAGTGTAGTGTATTGTATGGTTTATTTTGTATTGGCCATATAGTGGAAGTCTGTTTGACCCATTGTTTCTGTGCAGAGATATGCTCAAATCAGCAGATTATGGTAAGAATGAAAGGTAGAGAGAGGGATGCTCTCTCTCTCTCTCTCCTCTCTCTCTCTCTCTCTCTCTCTCTCTCTCTCTCTCTCTCTCTCTCTCTCTCTCTCTCTCTCTCTCTCTCTCTCTCTCTCTCTCTCTCTCTCTCTCTCTCTCCTGGCACAGGGGCCTTTGTGGCAACACCTACTGCGAGGTTCTGGCTTCCTGTACAGAGGACCTCACAGTTCACCAGGGTTCATCTGAGTAATGGGGTGTGAAGAGGAGCTGAAGGGAGATGGAGGGGGGAGGTAGGGTGTGTCAAGGGGGAGTTGGAGAGAAGGTGGAAGGGGGGAAAAAGGATGTGGAGAGGGGAGATGGAGGGAGATTGGAAGAAGGAGATGGAGGGAAGATGGAGAGGGGAGGTAGAGAGGTGTAAGAAGGGGATGGTGAGGTAGGGGGACGGGGAGGGCGAAAAGGAGGCGTTATGTAGAGATACCTGCGGCTAATGCTGGAGTCAGTGAGGGATGGGGGACACTTCAGCTGTGACATTAAAACAGCAGGTGGACGCCATCATTAGGAATGGCACACGAGGCGGGATGAGCGCCCTCACTAGTCATTTCTACTGGGCCCAGCGGCCCACTGTAGTAGCTCTGTCTCAGGCGGCTTCACCCCACCGAGAGAACTGAGCCATAGCGCCATATAGCTCCATAGGACACACACACACACACACACACACACACACACACACACACACACACACACACACACACACACACACACACACACACACACACACACACACACACACACACACACACACACATTTCCTTTTCTAGTGCTCTCTCTCCTGGGCACACTGCTTAGTTTGGTGAGGGTTGAGCGACTCACACATCTGGCACCTCTCTAATGACTCCTCGGTCACCCTTACCATTTAGGATAAAGAATTTAGTTTGACTCGAGTAACAAAAAAATATCCTCTCCGTTTTTATCATGGTTCACCTTCAGGTACATACCGTTGTCAAGGACATCACACAGGTGACATTGATACTTATAACACAATTAAATTACATGATTTTTGTTTCTGACACAGATGGCAACAAAGTGCTATTCTTTTTTGATGAATAGGCCCATGGCCCATATTCATAAAGCGTCTCAAAGTGGCTGATCTAGGATCAGTTTGTCCTTTTATATACAGTAATAATGAATATGTTTATGGACACAGGGACCAGATCAGCACTCCTACTATGAGACTCTTTATGAATACAGGCCTAGGTCTAACTCTACTAAGTAAAACATGCCATGTGTGATGTGATACACCTCTCTCTCTCTCTCTCTCTCTCTCTCGACGTATCCCAGAATGCTTTGTATGTTCTGCACAGAATGGGGCCATTTTGCGCCTCACTGATGCCAGAGGCTTCTGCTTAGATCTCCCAACATGCCTTCCGGAATTGTAGATTGAGATTCCCGACCCGCACCATCCAGGAATATTGTTAGGCAAATGAAGTGTTTGGATCCCATATTGACATGTTATCTCTTCATCTGGTGATGGAGGGAGGAGGAGGGAAGAGAAAGAAGTGTAACTTGGGTAATTGAGCCGTGTCTCGCCGCTTATCGGTAAAGCTGCGGCGCGTCACGGAGCTAACGAGGTGTGGCGCAGCGATTAGTCTAAAGGGAGTGGAACGTGAAACTCCTCCATTTTTTATTTAATTTAATTTTTTGCTCCCTTTAAATGAAGAGCAGCCCTCGAGGCCAAAAGAAGGTCTTATTAGTTCAATTCATCTGGGGAAATATTGATATGGATGAATGGCATGGTGAATATCCCCTTTGTTGAAATACTGATCAAGGCAACAGTCGCTTGAGTAAAGGATGCACCCTCAAGGCTGTTGGAGGTAGATCCAGTAGATCCTAACCTGAGAGGACCTATGGACATGGAGAACAGTGGATTAGAAACTTGTTTCAACAAATGGATTTGCTCTTTTACCACTTAGCCTTTCGCTTCATTTGAACCTGCCATTTGTTTTGTGTTTGTATGTGTGTATATGAATGCTTGTCTGTGACTTTACGTGTGTGTGTGTGTGCGCACATGTGTGTGTTTGTGTGTGTGTGCCTGTCGTCTCACTTTAGCAGCCCATTGCCAGGTGCCTCCATCAGGCCTTGCCAGTCGTGCAATCACTGCTTGCTGCCATGCTCAGAATAATCCAGTGAAAGAAAAAAAAATACGATTGAGTGATGCGAATCTCACAACATGCCAGTTTGATTTGTAACCCTCGCTATCAAAGAATGCTAATTAAAATCGTATTTTTGCATATGTCTTCATGTCTTTCATGTGCATATGCAAATCGCCCCCATTGCCTTTCAGCACTCTATAATTAGGTTTATGAAGGACAGCTGTAATCCATAATTAACTGGAATGTTTGCAAGCTCTTTTTTTCTCTCACTCTTTTTTCCCAATGCGGCAGTGACTTAAACAACCTAGAAAGCCTGAAAATGCTAACTTAATTAGCGTGTTTGTTT
>NW_028166181.1:0-12409 GCF_964263955.1 Coregonus lavaretus | reverse complement strand
AGAGAGAGAGAGAGAGAGAGAGAGAGAGAGCGAGAGCCCAAATTCCTATACCCTAAACCACGGCCCAGAGCACCCTACAGGGGGACAAAGAGTCACTACATTCATTCACTTTAAAATGAAGTGTGATGATAATGCACATTAAGGTGTGTGTTCGTGCTTTTGCAATATGTCTGTGAGGCATTACTGATATAGCCCGGGTGTTCAGGTGTGTGTGAATGTGTGTGTTTTCACCAGTGTGTGATTTCTGTCACTGTTTGTGTATGTGTGTGCATATACTGTAAACCAGTGGAGGCTGCTGAGGGGAGGACGGCTCATAATAATGGGTGGAATGGAGTGGAATGGCTGGAATGGAGTGATTGGAATGGTATCAAACAGATGAAAACCATGGGTTTGATATCACTCCGTTGACTCCATTCCGACCATTATTATGAGCCGTCCTCCCCTCACCCACCCTCCACTGTGATTTGTGCATGTGGAACAACCCTCCCTCTTCACCCTACATACATGAGTGTTGTCTGTATGTCTGTTGTCCCCCCCTTCTCCCCCTTCTCCCCTGTCTTATAGTTCAAAACAGGATTAACCTTTAGTGCCCCTCCCCTCCCCCTCTCCCCTAGCCAGAGAATCTGCTCCTAGCCAGCAAATGCAAGAATGCTGCTGTCAAGTTGGCCGACTTTGGCCTGGCCATCGAGGTACAAGGAGATCAGCAAGCCTGGTTTGGTACGTACTGACTGTACACTACGATCTGATCCTAGAACTGTGGTACTGACTGTACACTACGCCAACATGTTTTCAACCTTAATTCATCCCACGTGGGAATAATAACTGTGAAGCTTTGAGTGATGAATTGTGTGCTCTGTGTGTGCGCCTGTTTTGTGCGTGTGTGTGTGTGTGTGTGTGTGTGTGTGTGTGTGTGTGTTCGTGCATGTGTGTGTATTGTCGTGCTGCAGGATTTGCTGGCACACCGGGATACCTGTCCCCTGAGGTACTGAGAAAAGAGGCATATGGCAAACCTGTGGACATCTGGGCCTGCGGTGAGCATCTCACACGTTTACACACATACTGTTCAGAGCTTGAACAAACTGGCACAAACACAAACATCGACATGCTTACACACCCAGACACAAATGACTGACACAAAAGCACACATGAAATGTTCATATAGAAATGCTGATTCTGTGTTTGTTTCTGACAGTGTGTGGTTGTCTCTATCTCAGGGGTGATTCTGTATATCCTGCTAGTGGGCTACCCTCCCTTCTGGGATGAGGACCAGCACAAACTGTACCAACAGATCAAAGCTGGGGCATATGATGTGAGTGGACAACGCAGACTCCTCTCCTCTCCTCTCCTCTCCTCTCCTCTCCTCTCCTCTCCTCTCCTCTCTCCTCTCCTCTCCTCTCCTCTCCTCTCCTCTCCTCTCCTCTCCTCTCCTCTCCTCTCCTCTCCTCTCCTCTCCTCTCCTCTCTTTTCCTCTCCTCTCTTATATTATCCTCTCCTCTCCTCTCCTCTCCTCTCCTCTCCTCTCCTCTCCTCTCCTCTCCTCTCCTCTCCTCTCCTCTCCTCTCCTCTCCTCTCCTCTCCTCTCCTCTCCTCTCCTCTCCTCTCCTCTCCTCTCTCTTTACTCTTTCTTAGCCGTTTCTTTTTTTACACCTCACCTTACTTTCCCTTCCCTCTCTCCCTTTCTCGTCCTTCCTCCCCTGTCCCCCCCTCCCCCCGCCCCCGCTGCGCCTCCTTTCTCTCTTCCCCCCATTTCTTTTTTAGAAGTCCTTACATAACTAGATCACCTCATTTATATTTCAGAGGAGCAGGAAAGTGCCTACCTTGAGCAAATTAGTCCCGTCTTAGGGAAACGTTTTTGGGACAGAACTGAACATTGTGACGTTTAACAGCTATGATGTTTAGACACATTGTCCCAACTTGCTTGCTGTCAATTTCAATTTATTTGTTTATATGTTATTTATATAGGATACTTTGGGCTCTGTTTTACCAAACCTAACGTAATGGTAAATCTAAGCGCTGGTGGTAGCGCTATAGGTTCGGGGGGGTGTCCAAAATATTGTAGCTATTTTCACAACCATCGGTGCAGTGCTGTCGTGGTGAGAAAGGGCTGGGTGTTGTTGAATAAAACAGAACGTGCTCCATGGCTAAGTATGTGGTTGCTTCAAGTTGTGTATTTACAGTCTTTTTATGTGTTGCCTTGGAATCAACTCCAATTCCAATGTTAGTGCGTTATAATTTGTTAAACAACTTACAGAAACAAAATAACAAAATGTAGAGCTATCACATCTTTGCTAAATAATGTATGTTAACTTGAACCTGTTTGCAGTCAACATTGTCCTAAGTAATTGCATGGCTTCAATGTGGAAATATATACATAGCATTCACACTGATATAGGGGCTAGTCCAGTGGAGGCTGGTGGGAGGAGCTATAGGAGGACGGGCTCATTGTAATGGCTGGAATGGAATGAATGGAATGGTATCAAACACATGGAACATGTGCAAACCACATGCTTGACTCTGCTCCATTTATACCTTTCCAGCATTTACAATGAGCCCGTCCTCCTATAGCTCCTCCCATCAGCCTCCGCTGGCCTAGGCCTAATGTAAATTGCATTATGGCTGAACATGGACATGCCAAATGTTGTCAATAAGCAAGATTAAATTCATTATTGATAAAGCCTAAAAATAGTGAATAATTCTAATCCAATTCTTAACAAAAGGAAACAACTTGTTTTAAATGTCTAAATTTACAGGCACCATAATTTCTCCCCATGGACATATAAGATTAAAACAACGCAGACTATCAAGGGTTTTACGCACATCCAAACTTTTCACAGTAGCTGGACAGAGATCCAATATAAAGAGAAAGAGAGAACGTCCTCTCACTGTTAAACTGCTCCCAAATATAATGTTTTAGAAACATATTGGAACCATCTTACAGATCGCATTCACACTTCTCCAGAAGTTGCAAGCGCACCGCTGACGTTCTTACCATGAATCCAGGACAGTGAAACATTCTAATAAGTTTGGTTTTAATAAAACGAAATGAAAAACAAACAATCTGGTAGTTTCTTTCAACAACAATAAATAAATGTAATGATGTTATAAAATCACCGGGATAAAATCGACACAACTTATTGCTGTTGAACCATCCTTCGTTATAGAAGGCCTATGGTAGTCAGGGTAGCCTATGGTAGTCAGGGTAGCCTATGGTAGTCAGGGTAGCCTATGGTAGTCAGGGTAGCCTATGGTAGTCAGGGTAGCCTATGGTAGTCAGGGTAGCCTATGGTAGTCAGGGTAGCCTATGGTAGTCAGGGTAGCCTATGGTAGTCAGGGTAGCCTATGGTAGTCAGGGTAGCCTACGGAGGGCTTGGGTTTGAAAAATAATGAAACGGAAAACGAGCAATAGGAAAATAACTTTTATATACGAGGTTCACCGGTTTTCACCAAGGCTCTCATCTCTCCTTTCATGATGCTGGTTTTAACCAAGGCTCTCATCTCCCCTTTCATGATGGGCATGGACACTTAGCCTACATCATGGAGGGGGTTTTACGCCAAAGGATGGCGAAAATAATGTAGGCCTGCCTACAATACATAGATACACTACATGACCAAAAGTATGTGGACACCTGCTCATCGAACATCTCATTCCAAAATCATGGGCATTAATATTGAGTTGATCCCCCCCCCCCCCCCTTTGCTGCTATAACAGCCTCCACTTTTCTGGGAAGGCTTCCCACTAGATGTTGGAACATTGCTGCGTGGACTTGCTTCCATTCAGCCACAAGAGCATTAGTGAGGTCGGGCACTGATGTTGGGCGATTAGGCCTGGCTCGCAAACTACCCCAGACCATTATTCCTCCTCCACCAAACTTTACAGTTGGCACTATGCATTGGGGCAGGTAGCGTTCTCCTGGCATCCGCCAAACCCAGATTCGTCCATCTGACTGCCAGATGGTGAAGCGTTTCCACTGCTCCAGAGTCCAATGGCGACACGCTTTACACCACTCCAGCCGACGCTTGGCAGTGCGCATGGTAATCTTAGGCTTGTGTGCGGCTGCTCGGCCATGGAAACCCATTTCATGAAGCTCCCGACGAACAGTTCTTGTGCTGACTTTGCTTCCAGAGGTAGTTTGTAACTCGGTAGTGAGTGTTGCAACCGAGGACAGATTATTTTTACGTGCTTCAGCACTCGGCGGTCCTGTTCTGTGAGCTTGTGTGACCTACCACTTCGCGGCTGAGACGTTGTTGCTCCTAGACGTTTCCACTTCACAATAACAGCATCTAATAGTTGACCGGGGCAGCTCTAGCAGGGCCGAAATTTCACAAACTGACTTGTTGGATAAGTGGCATCCTATGACGGTGCCACATTTAAAGTCACTGAGCTCTTCGGTAAGGCCATTCTACTGCCAATGTTTCTCTATGGAGATTGCATGGCTGCGCGCGCAATTGTATACACCTGACAGCAACGGGTGTGGCTGAAATAGCCGGATCCACTAATTTGAAGGGGTGTCCACATACTTTTGTATATGTAGTATGTGTATATGTAGTATGTGTAAAAAAGGGAATGTCAGCACAATGTTTTGCTCCTCTCAAACGTATCTTTTAATAAAGCTTTGGTGATTAAGATTTATTTCCAAGCTAAACCCTTTATCGACTGTCTTGACTCGCCTACTTGATTGCGTCGGGCAGGACAAAAATAAAACAGCCTTCATTGAGAGGAGGGGAGGCTATGCTTGTTTTTTTTATTTTTTTTGTTTCTAAATATGAAGTATACAGGCACCAAAAGCACATTAGTCTTGTTCCATGCACATATCGGCAGTGTGCGTCACGGCTGAATAGGCTGCGTTTCCGCTGTCAAAATTCATGCCATAACCAACCGCGTTACCGCTAAAACCAGCTTTTGGTTGGTCTTAAATATCCCTAGAGCTGCCTGAAATTAGCACTTTGCATCACGTTTCTAAGGACACACCTCAAATATTTCCACCCCTCCCATCAGAGTGCCAGTAAGCCTGATATAAGACGGGTAAATTACAGATCCTTGCGCCACAGTTGGAAAATAGCAGAGTACTGGCTTTAACAGGTCACAATTGCAAACAAACGTGCGTTTGACACAAGCGCCTGACGAAAATAGAGCCCTTTATCTCAGTAAAGAGGGTGTGATAGTAACAGATAGTAAATGCAGGTTTATGTGGAGGAGCCAGGTTTTTTTACTAAGGCTGTTGAGCTTCAAGGCTTCAGCTGCCTGTAGTGTCTGCTGGTACTTAGTTTATTGATCATTCATTGTAATTGATCAGCCAGAGATTCCACTCCACCTGGAACCTGTTCAGAAGGGCGGAACATTTGGAACATTGCTGATAGAAATGTATTGATTACAACTGTAATACATTCCAATGTATTGATTACAACTGTAGTACTTTCCAATGTATTGATTACAACTGTAATACTTTCCAATGTATTGATTACAACTGTAATACTTTCCAATGTATTGATTACAACTGTAATACTTTCCAATGTATTGATTTCAACTTTAATACTTTCCAATGTATTGATTACAACTGTAATACTTTCCAATGTATTGATTACAACCGTAATACTTTCCAATGATAGAGAACCAGATAGACAAGTAGACATTCCAGAAGCCTAGAACCTGATCAACCCGGAGTGTGTGTGTCTGTAGTTTCCCTCTCCAGAGTGGGACACAGTCACTCCAGAGGCTAAGAACCTGATTAACCAGATGTTGACCATCAACCCTGCCAAGAGGATCACCGCCCAGGAGGCCCTCAAACACCCATGGGTCTGCGTAAGTACACACACACACACACACACACACACACACACACACACACACACACACACACACACACACACACACACACACACACACACACACACACGTCAGATAGAGACAGATGAATACACACGCATGCATCCAAAAAAATGTCAACAAACATCTCTACTAAAATGCAACTGACAGAGATAACATCCTCAGCGATCACAGCAACATTTCCAACTAGTTTCCTCAATCTTTGACATTACTTTTTCCCCCTCTGTCTCATAATTTTCCTCTCTCTCTCTCGCTCTCTCTCTCGCTCTCACAGCAACGTTCTACAGTGGCGTCCATGATGCACAGACAGGAGACAGTGGAGTGCCTGAAGAAATTCAATGCCAGGAGGAAACTCAAGGTCTGTGGCTCACTCTGGGATTCTGTGTCTGTTTGTCAGGGGATTCTGTGTCTGTTTGTCAGGGGATTCTGTGTGTGTTTGTCAGGGCTGACCACCTCTCCTCTCCTCTCCTCTCCTCTCCTCTCCTCTCCTCTCCTCTCCTCTCCTCTCCTCTCCTCTCCTCTCCTCTCCTCTCCTCTCCTCTCCTCTCCTCTCCTCTCCTCTTCTCTCTTCTCTCTCAGGGGGCCGTTCTCACTGCTATGCTGGTTTCACGGAACTTCTCTGGTAAGCGTCACCACTCACACACATGCAACTCTTTTTCTATGTTATACAACCAGCAGTGCTTGTCTCCGCAAAGCGTGTTGTGTGTGTCAACCAGTCTGGGTGGTTGGTGCTTCAGTGAACATGAGTCACTCTGATCGTAACAGCAGGCCTTAAATTGTCAAATGATCTGAGGTGAAAATTTACTCAAATAAAGCAAAACACTCCCGGCTTTATCCACACACACACACACACACACACACACACACACACACACCTGTCTGCCGTGTCACCACTCCAACACCCCCATCTCCTCAGGAATAGGAGCCAATATTAGAGTGAGGTCATCCAGGGATGAGTCACTGAAAAGAGAGGGATGAGAGAGAGAAAGAGAGAGAGAGACCAAGAGATGGATGGGTGAGAGAGAGAGAGAGAGAGAGAGAGAGAGAGAGAGAGAGTTTGAGTTTTTATAAAACCTTTATTTTATACTCAAGCGTTAACATAAATAATGGCACACTGCCTTTTCAGAAATGAAAAAAAATGTAATTCCTAAATAAAATAAAATAAAATAAAAATACAAAAGAACATATACATTCAACTCATTTCATCAACAAAAAATAGTTTCCCCTCCTCCACAAAACAAACCGCTCTTTCGTAAGCCCACTTCTCCTCAAACAATGGGAGATCTTTTACAGCTGAGAAGAACTCAAAATCCACTTTTATTCTTGCTTTCACTAATCCTTTAAAAACACATCTTACATCCTGCCCATATCCCGTTTCTATCTTATGTTTCCTACTCAGAAAAATTGACATCTTAGCTTGTCCCAAAATAAAATTTAACAGTTGACATTTTCTTTTCTGATGCTTACTATATTGAAACCCCAAAATAAAAACAGTGTTATTGAAAATCTCCCCTACAGCTTTAAACAAAGACTCCAGCATTTCCAAGAGAGGTTTTATCCTCTCACACTCCATAAAACAGTGAAAAATGGTTTCTCTTATATTACAAAAAGGGCATCCATCTCCAACATCTGAGTTAATAACAGATACAAAAGCATTAACTGCAATGATGCCATGCAAAACCCTCCATTGCATATCCCCAGTATCCTTTTGTAACGGTGGCTTGTACAGTGCTCTCCATGCTGGCTTTACCTTGTCATCAATGCCCAATTTTACCCTCCATGGAGTGTCTTTTCTATTTTTCAATGTATCTTTATTCAAAACCTTGACACACCCCCTGTATAAGTCTTTCCCATTCACCTCATCCAAACCCACCTCTTCCAACCCTCTCAAATCCAGTAATAACGCCTTTCTTTCTGACTCTGGGATATTGGGTGTAATCCCTAGTCTTGGAAATGAGACGTTTTCATCTTGTACCTTCTTCTTGTGACTATTCAGCATACCCCACTATTCTGCTGACAGAGCCTTCCTGCAGCTTCCCAGCAGTTGTCCGACAATCCTTTCCGACCTCACCCCCAAATGTTCAGCCACCCGTCTTCCATCCATTAAGGCGGTCCCAGCCATGGCCATTAACTGTTTTAAGGTGATGATTTTGCCCTTCACCAGAATCTTGGAGAAATATGGAACAGCTGCAGTTGTACAATCCAGTCTTGCCCCATACACCAGAGGTTCCTCCAACAGCCAATGCGCTGGCTCCGCTGACATTCATCTGGACACCTTCATAATGCTCCACACCCTAAGAAGGCCTCTGTAAAACGGAGGTACTCCCTCCCTAGAAATCTGGCTACTATCAACCAAAAATAAAGCTTTCTTTAAACCTAATCCCCCAACCTGCTGTAATACAAGACCTGCCACCCCTCTCCAAACCACATTTTCCGGTCCATAAAGCAACCTTTGAATAAACTGAAACCGGAAAGCAGCAGCCCTACTAGCAAGATGTACAAGACCTTGTCCCCCCTCCTCTTTTGACAAATACAAAACACTTTGTGGAACCCAGTGATATTTATCCCAAAAAAAATCCACAATAATTGCCTGTATCTTAGCCAGAAGGCCAGATGGTGGCTCCAAAACTGACAACCAATGCCACAGTGCAGAGGCAATCACATTGTTAACTATAATAGTGCGCCCCCTATATGACATACGCGATAACAACCAACGCCATCTCCTCATCCTCCCTTCCACCATTTCAACCACCCCAATCCAAATTTTTTCCATTGTCCCCTCATCTCCTAGGTACACTCCAAGATACTTAAAACCTCCCTTACACCATTCCAGCCCCACTGGCAAAGCCATGATCCCTCCATACCATTCTCCAATCTGTAAAGCACAACTTTCTTCCCAATTTACTTTGCAGAGGATATTCCCCTAAAACGGTCAACCATTAGACTCAAACTATCCACCTCCGCTTGATTTTTCACTAAAACAACTACATCATCAGCATAGGCTGAGAGACGAATAGGAGGAATATCCTCTGAAAGGTACACCCCTTCAATGCGACTTCTAATGCTATTTAGTAGTGGCTCTATAGCAATGGCATATAACATTCCCGACAAAGAACATCCCTGCCTAATACCTCTACACACTTTAAAAGGAGCACTCAAACCACCGTTAACTTTCAATACACTTTCAATGTCACCATATATCACCTTTATCATGGCAATAAAACCAGAGCTGAACCCAAACGCCTCAAAAGTGTGCCATAAGTATTGATGTTCAACTCGGTCAAATGCCTTTTCCTGATCAATTGAAATTAGACCAGCATCCAACCCAATAGCCCTAGAGACGTCCAAAAAATCACGAATCAGAGAAATGTTATCCCCTATCTGCCTGCCAGGAACACAGTAGGACTGGTCCGTATGTATGATTTGCCCCATCACCTCCCTCAGCCTGTTGGACAAAGCCTTGGACAGGATCTTATAATCAGTGCACAATAGAGCCACCGGCCTCCAGTTCTTCACCTCCCTAGGGTCACCCTTTTTGGGCAGTAGGGTGAGGACAGCCCTTCTGCAGCTTATTGGTAGTAACCCTCCGGTTAAACTATCATTAACTACTGCTAGCCAATCCTCTCCCAACATAGCCCAAAAAGACTTTAAAAAGTCAACGGGAAGCCCATCAATGCCTGGTGCCCTTCCATTTTCCATGCCTTTTAATGCAGTGTATAGCTCCTGCAAAGACAATGGTTGCTCTAGCTCAACCTGAGCTTATGTAGCCACCTGTGGGAGCCCATCAAGGAACTGCTGTGTCACTGTTTTATCCTCTTTGTACTCACACTTGTAGAGCTCAGCATAGAACTCTACTGCCCTCTTTCTAATTTCACTAGGGCTAGTGAGCTCCTGTCCAACAGCTGATTTGAGACAATGAATCATTTTCTTTGTCCATTCTTTTTCTCTAAACCAAATAAAAAATTGGATGAGGCATCCATTTCAGAGATTCCCTGAAACTTACTTCTCACCAATGCCCCCTGTGCTCTGATACCCAGCAGGTCTGCCAATGTAGCTTTTTTCCTCTTAAGGGCCTGAGTATGGCCTCGATCTCCTGTGGTCTCAACCAACGTCATGAGTTCCACTATTTCAGTCTCTAGGGCTTTCATTGATTTGGTGATATCCTTGGTGACATTCCTTGTGTATTGATTACATAATTGTTGAATCTGGATTTTCCCTATATCCCACCACTGTTGAAGGGATACAAAACTGGCCTTTTGAGACCTCCACCTCTCCCAGAAAAAACTAAAACATTTCCTGAAGTGAGCATCACTCAATAAAGTTATATTAAAATGCCAATATGCGCTTTTGGGTTTTACATCGTTAATGAACACCACCTCTGTTATTAAACAATGATCAGAAAATCCCACGTTATCACACTTGATTTACAGACCTGAGATTGATGCTCAAAACAATAAAACCTATCTAACCTGGCCATAGAGATGGTGTTCTCTCTCACATGCGCCCAGGTGTACTGTCTCGTGCCTCCATGTTGACTCCGCCAAATATCACACAGTTCATGTGTTACAATGAGGCGTTTTAAAAAAGTCCTTGAGGCTATATGAGGTTCTTTGTGATTTGTATCTAAATCACTGACTGTGCAGTTAAAATCCCCAGCAATAAATAAATAATCTTCATTATTACGTTTCTCAATGGTATTTGATAATGTCTCTAAAAAACATACCCTCTCAACTGCCACCACTGGGGCATATACATTTATCAGACACATAGTGATGTTTTCATACCTTGCTCTAACTTTTAATAACCTCCCCTCAACTACCTCTTCAACCTCATATGACAAAGGCAAAAACCCTTTTGAGAACAAGATGGCCACACCCCCACTTTTTGAGTTTTTATGACTACACACCACTGTCCCCCCCACTCCTGTTGCCACATAACTTCATTTTCCAAATTACTATGCGTTTCTTGTAGAAAATGTATGTCACTTCCCTTTCCCCTAATTAACTCATACACTATGGCTCTTTTTTTAACGTCTCTTGCCCCATTTACGTTTAAAGAAGAAATCTTAAAACTGCTCATGGATTTTAAAAAAATACAGAGGAAGACACAGAAACCACATCTCTTTACAGAGTTAAGGCTGCGACTGAACTCTTTCATTTTCT
Source organism: Coregonus lavaretus (assembly GCF_964263955.1). NCBI lineage: Eukaryota > Metazoa > Chordata > Actinopteri > Salmoniformes > Salmonidae > Coregonus > Coregonus lavaretus. Next base: position 1,423 of record NW_028166181.1, on the reverse strand, counting down.
TTAGAATTTACATCACTTATCACTCTCGTGACCACTTTCTTGAGTCTAGCAATTTCAGGGCTTGTCAAACCTCCCCCTGTTATTTTTTACATCAGAAACTTTGCTGATTCAATAAACAATTCACTTTCAGGGAAAAAATCTGTTACATTATAATCCTGCATATATTTCTTCCCTTTTGTCAACTTCAGAAATTGACGTACTTTCTCAATCCCATACCTCCCTTCCACCCCATTTATCTCACTATTTTGTTGTGACGCATCAGATGACTCACTCTCGCTATCCTCCCCAGAAGAAAACTCCACCATCTCTACAACCTGTTTATCCTCAACTGATTTATCAATCTCTACCTTCCTCTTGGAATTAGACCCTTCACCACCCCTTACATTCTTCCTCTTACTCCTCGGTACTTTGAAAACAGCTGCTTCCTTTTCCATTATTTCAATCTCCTCTTGACCTCCAATTTCATTTTCCAGCACCACCTCAGCAACGGCAGTCGCAATCTCACCGACTTTTTCCCCTCCTTCTTTGTTCTGATCTACCACCATTGCCCCTGTATCCACACTGCCTTCCTCTCCTACTTTTCCTACCACATCTGCCCACCTCCTCCCTTCCCCAGCACCCGCACCCTTAGCATGTTCATCCCTTCGCGGTGGTGCATTAGCTGCACCAGCACTAGAGATGCTACCAGAATCTGCACGCTCATTCTCGGGACAATTACGCACCAAATGCCCCTCTCTTCCACAGCCAAAGCATTTCATTGATTCAGTAGAAGCGTAGAAGACATAATCAAATCCATCAATCTTAAAACTGAATGCTAAATTCAGTTCATCAATGTCCTTTTTTAAAATCATATGCACTTGTCTCCTATGAGACACGACATGTTTCAGCAACGGAGATTTGCATCCAAAAAGAACCTTCTTTATTGTAGATACAATTTGACCATGACGAGATAACTCTCGCTCCAACACTTCATCTCTAACAAATGGTGGCACGTTAGAAAGTATAACTTTCTTCGCCGGATTCATAAGCGGAAATACTGGCGTCTGCGTCTCCCGCAACACAACACCACTCTCAACTATCATATTCACCTTTTCAATGGAATCTAAAAATATCACTACAGCGCTATTCATCCTTGAGGCTGATTTGATGCTATCATACCCAATAATAGCACCCACTGCCAAGCTACATTCTTCCACTGAACACCCGGCCGCAGCAGGAATCTTTACTCCATGTCGCCGACTAAGTTTTTCAAACTCCAAACTTCCGCGAGTGGCCATTGCAACCAGCCTCACCCGCTGGTTGTGCTCTCGCGAAAAACAACCTCAACAATCCCACCACCCCTATACGTGCTTAGTGATAGTTAGACAAGATAACCTTAAAACAACTAAACTAATCAATATATATATATACACACCAAAACCCA
>NW_028166182.1:7500-35000 GCF_964263955.1 Coregonus lavaretus | reverse complement strand
CTCTCCTCTCCTTACCCCCTCCCCTCCTCTCCTCTCCTCTCCTCTCCTCTCCTCTCCTCTCCTCTCCTCTCCTCTCCTCTCCTCTCCTCTCCTCTCCTCTCCTCTCCTCTCCTCTCCTCTCCTCTCCTCTCCTCTCCTCTCCTCTCCTCTCCTCTCCTCTCCTTAATCCCTTATCTCCTCTCCTACCCCATCCTCTCATCTCCTACCCCCTCCTCTCCTCTCCTCTCCTTACCCCCTCCCCTCCTCTCCTCTCCTCTCCTTACCCCCTCCTCTCCTTAACCAGAGGGGCCACTACTGTACTTATAGAGGTGTTATAGAGAGGCCACTACTGTACTCATAGAGGTGTTATAGAGAGGCCACTACTGTACTTATAGAGGAGTTATAGAGGGGCCACTACTGTACTTATAGAGGTGTTATAGAGGGGCCACTACTGTACTTATAGAGGTGGGTCGCTTTTGGCAGTGAGGCAGATGGGCAATCATTGTAGTCTGGTCCCTCAGTTGATGCTGAGATATTCCAGGACAGTACGATTATGAAGTCTTGGTTGCTTTTTAATTAACCCTTTACTATACAGTACCAGGTTGTCCCACTGACGTCAAAATACCTATTTTCCAAGGGAGACCTTCTATGGTACCATTGTTCTTAGTCTTGGCTACTTCTTTCCTCCTCTCCTAGTCCTGGGAGTTCCTCTCTCTAATTGTTGGAGTGGGTTGTTCAGACCTCTGGCTTCAGGTGTGTCAGTAGAGATCTGAGGTGTCACTGTTCTGATTAGGCCTTATGGTCGGTCCGGATGGACGGGCACTTTACTACAGCAGGGCGGACTGAGACTAGTCTAAAACCTGCCCCTTCCACTGCCCTGTCGTCCAGATAAATCACGACTACACCCTCAGATTACTCCACCTTCCTGTCCAGCTGCCAGACTTTTGTTCAAATACTATTGGAAACGTTTTCAAATACTTTCAGCTTTTGCTTTAGTCTGCCTGGAGTTCCATGTGGGCGGGATTTTCCATTATGCGACAATTTGATTGATTCCATTAAGCCAGGCAAGCTCAATCAAGCACAAACAAAGTATTTTAAATGGTTTCAAATTTGTTTGAACTCAGGTCCGGTGGGGGTACAACAGTATTCCTATGCCATGCTGTTACCTAAGGCTGGTGTGAGCTCGTACCTCCTCATCCCTGCCAACGCCTTTTTGGCTGTACGCTTTGCTGCACCTAAAGGAGGCATTACCATTACGGAGAGACTTTTAGGAGACGTTTAGGTTGCTATCGGGTCCTATTCCTGCTATCCCCATTCATTTCCCATGCAGACAAGCCTCCTTGTTAGCAGACTCTTACAGCAATACATTCATGTTCTGTCATTGTGTTGACAAGATTTGGTCGCTGAGATTTTCCACTGTACCATTAGACCCAGGAGAAGCCATGCTGCCTCTGTCCCTTCCTCCTCCCCCCTCTCCCCCCTACCCTTTCCCCCCAGTCCCAAGGTCCTACCTACCGGTCCACAACCAGGCTTGGGATGGACCTCATTGTCATCGTATACAATGAATCCATATACCCACCAGTAACCTCAATTGCACATATTTCTAAGACTGTTTCACTGATAACCTCGGAGATTGTAAAAGTCTGATAAAATCTACAACACAATACATTTACAGCGCATAGTAGAATCTGAAACAGCAGCACAGTAAGGAATTTCATTCAACCCAAATCTTCTCTCTTATTTCCGAATGGCTTCATCCATGTTTCTTGCAGACAGGATGGCTGGATAAAGACAGCTGGCCATCTGACCTATATCCCGCTGGCAGACAGACAAAGTGTGGTTCGTTTCCACCCGTGCTCCCCCCGTCCCAAAGGAAATGGAACAGCCCACATTCCCCTGGTGCCCTGCACAGGTGACTGAGGGTTGACCATATCAGGAAGCTCAGGGGGAGGTGGCACCCTGACACTGACCTGGCCTGGACTGGGAAACAGATGGAGAGCAGACCCAAAGCTTCACCCCATGGTCCTCTGCTCCATTTCCTGGTCCTTATGGTGTGTGTGTGTGTGTGTGTGTGTTTATGTGTGTGTGCCATTTTGAGCATGTATGTGTCATACGATGCCATGGTGGGGTGGTGGGGTCTTAGATCTATCATTCCATTGCGTAACCCTGCTGGCGCCACCCTGCCCTGCTGGCATCACCATCTGCTGATGTGAAAGAGCTACAGTACATAACTGACAACACCTCAGGTTTTACAGGTCTTATAATTCAGATATCTTCTACAGGCCCCATCTCCTCCTAACTTATAATACAATTACTAGATCTTGGCGCTGACGAATATGGCGGCCTCGCAACTGGCTCTTAGAAAACTTTGCGGTATTTTGTTTTTTTATGTATTATTTTTTACATTATTAGCTCAGAAAGTGTTTTGTATCATTACATACAGCCGGGAAAAACTATTGGATATCAGAGCGGCGGTAACTCACCAGCATTACGACCAGGAATACGACTTTCCCAAAGCAGATCCTTTGTTTGCTCTCCCCAGGGCAATTGAACTGATTCCAGCGGCTGACCCAAAACATCGCCGGCGGAGGAGAGGCACTCGGAGTGGCCTGCTGGTTCGACTTTGGAGGTGCGCACACCACCCACCGCTTCCAAGTATACTACTCGCTAATGTTCAGTCTTTGGATAACAAAGTCGACGAGCTCAGGGCAAGGATTTCTTTCCAGAGAGACATCAGGGCCTGTAACATACCATGTTTCACGGAAACATGGCTCTCTGGGGATATTCTGCCAAAATCGGTCCAGCCAAATGGGTTCTCAGTTCTCACGCAGACAAAAATAAATATCTCTCCGGGAAGCAGAATGGCGGAGGTGTGTGTTTCATGATTAACGACTCATGGTGTAATTGTAGTAACATACAGGAAGTCAAGTCCTTTTGTTCACCCACCCTAAAATACCTCACAATCAAATGCCGACCGTATTATCTCCCAAGATAATTTTCTTCGGTTATAGTCATGGCCGTGTATATCCCCCCTCAAGCCGATACCACAACGGCCCTCAAAGAACTTCACTGGACTTTATGCAAACTGGAAACCACATATCCTGAGGCTGCATTTATTGTAGCCGGGGATTTTAACAAAGCCAATTTGAGGACTAGGCTGCCGAAGTTCTATCAACATATCGACTGCTGTACTCTGGCTGCTAAAATCCTCGACCATTGCGATTCGAACTTCCGGGATGGTTATAAGGCCCTCCCCCGCCCTCCTTTCGGCAAATCTGACCACGACTCCATTTTGCTCCTCCCTTCCTATAGGCAGCAACTGAAACAGGAAGTACCCGTGCTAAGGACTAATCAACGCTGGTCTGACCAATCAGAATTGTTTAGATCACGCGGACTTGGATATGTTCCGGGTAGCTTGCAAAAATAATTTCGGCGAATACACTGTAATGGTGACTGAGTTTATCAGGAAGTGTATAGGAGATGTTGTGCCCACTGTGACTATTAAAACCTACCCTAACCAGAAACCGTGAATAGATGACAGCATTTGCGCAAAACTGAAAACGCGAACCACCGCATTTAACCATGGCAAGGTGACTGGGAATAAGGCAGGATACAAACAGTGTAGCTACTCACTCCACAAGGCAATTAAATTGGCAAAACATCAGTATAGAGACAAAGTGGAGTCGCAATTAAATGGCTCAGACGCGAGACGTATGTGGCAGGGTCTACAGACAATCTGTAAAAAGAAAACCAGCCACGTCGCTGACACCGACGTCTTGCTTCCAGACAAGCTAAACACCTTCTTCGCCCGCTTTGAGGATAACATAGTGCCACCGACGCGGTCCACTACCAAGGTCTGTGGGCGACGTGAGTAAGACGTTTAAGCATGTTAACCCCCGCAAGGGTAACGGCCCAGACGGCATCCCTGGCCGCGTCCTCAGAGCATACGCAGACCAGCTGGCTGGTGTGTTTACGGACATATTCAATCTCTCCCTATCCCAGTCTGCTGTCCCCACATGCTTCAAGATGGCCACCATTGTTCCTGTACCCAAGAAAGCAAAGGTAACTGAACTAAATGACTATCGCCCCGTAGCACTCACCTCTGTCATCATGAAGTGCTTTGAGAGACTAGTCAAGAATCAAATCACCTCTAACTTACCTGTCACCTTACACCCACTTCAATTTGCTTACTGCCCCAATAGATCCACAGACGATGCAATCACCATCACACTGCACACTGCCCTATCCCATCTGGACAAGAGGTATACCTATGTAAGAATTGACTATAGCTCAGCATTTAACACCATAGTACCCCCCAAGCTCATCATTAAGCTCGAGGCCCTGGGTCTGAACCCCCCCTGTGCAACTGGGTCCTGGACTTCCTGACGGGCCGCCCCCAGGTGGTGGAGGTAGGAAACAACATCTCCACTTCGCTGATCCTCAACACTGGGGCCCCACAAGGGTGCGTGCTCAGCCCCCTCCTGTACTCCAGGTTCACCCATGACTGCATGGCCAAGCACGCCTCCAACTCAATCATCAAATTTGCAGACGACACAACAGTAGTAGGCTTGATTACCAATGATGACGAGACACCCTACAGGGAGGAGGTAAGGGCTCTGGGAGTGTGGTGCCAGGAAAATAACCTCTCACTCAACGTCAACAAAACAAAGGAGATGATCTTGGACTTCAGGAAACAGCAGAGGATGCACCCCCCTATCCACATCAACGGGACCGCAGTGGAGAAGGTGAAAAGCTTCCAGTTCCTTGGCGTACACATCACTGACAAACTGAAATGGTCCACCCACACAGAAAGTGTGGTGAAGAAGGCGCAACAGAGCCTCTTCAACCTCAGGAGGCTGAAGAAATTTGGCTTGGCACCTAAAACCCTCACAAACTTTTACAGATGCACAATTGAGAGCATCCTGTTAGGCATAATCACCGCCTGGTATGGCAACTGCACCGCCCGCAACTGCAGGGCTCTCCAGAGGGTGGTGCGGTCTGCCGAACGCATTACCGGGGGCAAACTACCCGTCCTCCAGGACACCTACAGCACCCGATGTCACAGGAAGGCCAAAAAGATCATCAAGGACATCAACCACCCAAGCCCCTGCCTGTTCACCCTGCTATCATCCAGAAGGCAAGATCAGTACAGGTGCATCAAAGCTGGGACAGAGAGAGTGAAAAACAGCTTCTATCTCAAGGCCATCAGACTGTTAAATAGCCATCTCTAGCACATTAGAGGCTGCTGCTGCCTATTGAAATCTCTGGCCACTTTAAGAAATGGAACTCTAGTCACTTTAATAATGTTTACATATCTTGCATTACTCATCTCATATGTATATACTGCATTCTATAATATTCTACTGTATCTTAGTCCATGCCGCTCTGTCATTGCTTGTCCATATATGTATATATTTGTAAATTCCATTCCTTACTTAGATTTGTGTGTATTGGGTATATGTTGTGAAATTGTTAGATATTACTTGTTAGATATTACTGCACTGTCGGAGCTAGAAGCACAAGCATTTCGCTTCACCCGCAATAACATCTGCCAACCACGTGTATGTGACAAATAAAATTAGATTTGATTAGATTTTTGAGATTTCACCATCTTCTACATGCCCCATCTCCTCCTAACTTATAACACAGATAGCACCATCTTCTACATGCCCCATCTCCTCCTAACTTCTAATACAGATATGTTCTACATGCCCCATCTCCTCCTAACTTATAACACAGATAGCACCATCTTCTACATGCCCCATCTCCTCCTAACTTCTAATACAGATATCTTCTACATGCCCCATCTCCTCCTAACAGGCCCCATCTCCTCCTAACAGGCCCCATCTCCTCCTAACAGGCCCCATCTCCTCCTAACAGGCCCCATACTCCTCCTAACAGGCCCCATCTCCTCCTAACAGGCCCCATCTCCTCCTGACAGGCCCCATCTCCTCCTGACAGGCCCCATCTCCTCCTGACAGGCCCCATCTCCTCCTAACAGGCCCCATCTCCTCCTGACAGGCCCCATCTCCTCCTAACAGGCCCCATCTCCTCCTGACAGGCCCCATCTCCTCCTGACAGGCCCCATTTCCTCCTGACAGGCCCCATCTCCTCCTGACAGGCCCCATCTCCTCCTGACAGGCCCCATCTCCTCCTGACAGGCCCCATCTCCTCCTGACAGGCCCCATCTCCTCCTAACAGGCCCCATCTCCTCCTAACAGTCCCCATCTCCTCCTGATAGGCCCCATCTCCTCCTGACAGGCCCCATCTCCTCCTGACAGGCCCCATCTCCTCCTGACAGGCCCCATCTCCTCCTAACAGGCCCCATCTCCTCCTAACAGGCCCCATCTCCTCCTGACAGGCCCCATCTCCTCCTAACAGGCCCCATCTCCTCCTGACAGGCCCCATCTCCTCCTGACAGGCCCCATCTCCTCCTGACAGGCCCCATCTCCTCCTGACAGGCCCCATCTCCTCCTAACAGGCCCCATCTCCTCCTAACAGTCCCCATCTCCTCCTGACAGTCCCCATCTCCTCCTGACAGGCCCCATCTCCTCCTGACAGGCCCCATATCCTCCTAACAGGCCCCATATCCTCCTGACAGGCCCCATCTCCTCCTAACAGGCCCCATCTCCTCCTAACAGGCCCCATCTCCTCCTAACAGGCCCCATCTCCTCCTGACAGGCCCCATCTCCTCCTGACAGGCCCCATCTCCTCCTGACAGGCCCCATCTCCTCCTGACAGGCCCCATCTCCTCCTGACAGGCCCCATCTCCTCCTAACAGGCCCCATCTCCTCCTGACAGGCCCCATCTCCTCCTAACAGACCCCATCTCCTCCTAACAGGCCCCATCTCCTCCTAACAGGCCCCATCTCCTCCTAACGCATTACATGTTTACCATTAGATGTCATTAGTATTATGAACCAGGGCATCTGGATCCACAAAGGAAAACTGACTCTGAATCAGTGCTTCAAATCCGGAGCCAAAAAGGAAAACGGACTCTGAATCAGTGCTTCAAATCTGGAGTCACAAAACCAGCAGCAAAGAGCTAAAAGCATGGTGAATATCTGTGCTCAAGACAGTCGTTTGAGATCCATTTTGAAGCATTAAAAGACTGGGGGGAGTATGTTTCTGGTTGCTGGACCTGTATACTGTCACGCCCTGGCTCGGGGGACTCTCGTATGTTGAGCCAGGGTGTTAGTTTCTATGTTTTGTTGTGGGTCTAGGTTATTGTATTTCTTTGTTTGAGTGACTCCCAATCAGAGGTAACGAGTGTCAGCTGTTGGCTCGTTGTCTCTGATTGGGAGCCATATTTAACTATCTGTCTTTCACGTTGTGTTTGTGGTTTCTTGTTCATTTCGGTTTGTGTGAAACTGTAGACATCACGTTATCGTTTATTATTTTGATCGTGTGATCAGTAAATAAAAGATATGTTCACCTTCAACGCTGCGCCTTGGTCCTCCTCTATGTGTGACGATCGTGACATATACACAGTGTACACCCCCTCTCTATTGTTAATGATGTGCCAAAAGAGTGACATTTACCTCAAAAGAAATAGGCAATTCCTCAGAGTAGGGCGTATGTTCCCAAAACAAAGGCTACATCAGCCATGATAGATAGAACCCCGTTCCTCCCTTTTTTACATGATGTAACCCTTTCCTTACTTCTTCCAAAGACATAATTTGCCCTGTTCTGAAAAGACAAAAAAACGGTTTGATACCTGTTTGTGTGTGTATGTACAGTGCCCTCCACTATTATTGGCACCCCTGTTTAAGATGTGGTCGAGGACTTCCAAAAATTCTCCTTTTGTTTTTTAACAACATAGAACCCAAATGCAAAAAAAGAGAAAAATCCAACCTTTTATTTAAGTACATTACTTTGGTGGTAAAAAAAAAAATCACACATTTAGAAAAAAAAAACTTGAAATCATGTGTCCCACAATTATTGGCACCCCTAACAATTCCGCTGAAAATTTTAATTGATTTTTAAAAAAATATATTTTTCTGTAGTTGCTAAAGTTGGTCAGGGTATCTAGGAACTTTTAATTAGTAATTCATGACTTCCTGTTTCCCTGGGGTATAAATATGACGTGACACAGAGGCCTAATTCTCTTACCCATTTGTCAACATGGCAAAGACAAGAGAACACACCATTCAAGTAAGGCAGATTTGTGTCGACCTTCATAAGTCAGGCAATGGCTACAAGAAAATAGCCACTCGCCTTAACTTGCCCGTATCTACAGTCAGAGGAATCATTAAGAAGTTTAAAACAACTGGAACAGTGACAAACAAGGCTGGAAGAGGTCCCAAGTTTATCTTGCCACAACGCACAGTGAGGAGGATGGTAAGAGAAGTAAAAAAAAGTCCTAAGCTCACTGTCACAGAATTGCATCAAAGAGTGGCATCTTGGGGTCACAAAGTCTCCAAAACAACCATCAGACGCTCTCTACATGCCAACAAGCTGTTTGGGAGGCATGCAAGGAAAAAGCCTTTTCTCACTAACACTCACAAACGTAAACGTCTGGAGTTTGCTAAGCGGCACTGGGACTTCAACTGGGATCGTGTGCTTTGGTCAGATGAGACTAAGATTGAGCTTTTTGGCAACAAACACTCTAAGTGGGTCTGGCGTAAAACAAAAGATGAGTATGCCGAAAAGCACCTCATGCCCACCGTGAAGTATGGTGGAGGATCTGTGATGCTGTGGGCCTGTTTCTCTTCCAAAGGCCCTGGGAACCTTGTTAGGGTGCATGGCATTATGAACGCTTTGAACTACCAGGACATTTTAAATAAAAACCTGATGGCCTCTGCCAGAAAGCTGAAGATGGGTCGTCATTGGGTCTTTCAGCAGGATAATGATCCAAAACATGTGGCAAATCTACACAAAAATGGTTCAGCAGTCACAAACTCAAGGTCCTCCCATGGCCATCTCAGTCCCCAGACCTCAACCCAATCGAAAACCTGTGGGGCGAGCTAAAGAGGAGAGTGCATAAGAGAGGACCCAGGACACTGGATGATCTAGAAAGATTGTGCAAAGAAGAATGGTCAACGATCCCTCTCTCTGTGTTCTTCAATCTTGTGAAATGTTATAGGAGGAGATTAAGTGCTGTCTTGTTGGCAAAATGGGGTTGTACAAAGTATTAACATCAGGGGTGCCAATAATTGTGGGACACATGGTTTCAAGTTTTTTTTTTTTCTAAATGTCTGATTTTTTTTTTTACACCAAAGTAATGTACTTAAATAAAAGGTTGGATTTTTCTCTTTTTTTGCATTTGGGTTCTATGTTGTTTAAAAAAAAAGGAGAATTTTTGGAAGTCCTCGACCACATCTTAAACAGGGGTGCCAATAATTGTGGAGGGCACTGTATGTGCGAGTTTGCTTGCGTACGTGTGACAACTCAAAGGCTACTCTCTACCTTAGAGAGCTTTGATACCAAACCACCTCTGTTGGCTTTCAGCATTATTCATCAGATCAGATCAGGGAACGGAAAGACACTAAGGCTTCCATCCCAGCCTGATAATCAGTAGCTCAAACTTCCACCGCTTTTTATTTTAACACTGGATCTGTGTTACGGGCGTTTTTACTCTGTAAGAACATGCACTTGTCAGCTAGTGTGAAAACCTTGCTTTCTTCTGCCAGAGTAATTCATCTTAGATGCGTGACTCAAAGAATGATAGCCAAAGGTTTGTATTGGTAAGGAGAATGACTCCGTTGTCTTAGCTTCAGAACCTATTTACTAAGATAAACCTGTTACACGGAGCACCCCCCCCCCCAAATTGTAAAGTGGTTATCCCACTGGCTATAGGGTGAACGCACCAATTTGTGAGTCGCTCTGGCTAAGAGCGTCTGCTAAATGACGTTAATGTGCCCTTGAGCAAGGCACTTAACCCTAATTGCTCCTGTAAGTCGCTCTGGTTAAGAGCGTCTGCTAAATGACTAAAATGTAAATGTAATTATGGGTACAGTAGTCCATCATGCTACAGGACGTTGTGAGAATGGAGAATGGTATTAAAAGGGTAGTCCTTGGGAGACAGACCGCAGTAGAAGTGAAGTTGAATATTTCTGGGAAATGAGAATGTCACTATGCTCAGAACAGATTATCAGGGGGAATATTTAGATGAGAATGCCACAATGATCTCAGAGCCCCCCCCATGGGATATCACAGGACCATTCTGGTTCGATCCCAAAGGAAGACAAGGAGCTACTCTTCCAACGGTTCTGCACTATGTGCCTTCCACAGACAATTTCTCAGCACAAAAAAAAAATATCGCCCCAAAAAATGATCAGATGTGATCAAATTCAGTGACTCTTTCTGGCCGGTGAGTGCCAGGAGGAGTGAGTTGAGATCTCCTCATGATCAAGCCCATGTCTTCAAGAAGCACCAGAATGCAAGCTGAGAGAGATGGTAGGAACAGATCAATTCAGCTCGGAGACAGACATACAAGCACAGCATCTACCTTAAATGTAGTGATTATAATTTATTAAATGTAGTGATTATAATTTATTAAATGTAGTGATTATAATTTATTTATAACCATATAGCAGTGCTGCAAAACAGCGTAAAACAGACAAAGATAATTAAGGGTCAGACATATTTAACAGGGCAGAATTGTGTATGTGAGTGCAAAAGGTTTGGCCATGGTAAAAACGTCAAACCACACAAATGTATATCTGAGTGTTCACACATACAAAGAAAAGAGAATCTCAGCCAAACCTGGGGGAAGACTCTCTGAACACTGACAAGACTCACACTTCTGCAACTCAAAGTAAAACACACCCATTGGCTTATTCACAAAGACATGCATTCCACTAACAAACACACACACACACACACACAAGCACGTGCACACACACAGGTAGGTGCACGAGCAAACACAAACACACAAGCACACACACACACACAGCTGGCAGGCTGTGGAGGAGTGCAGGCAGCGCACAGCAAAATGCAGTCATTGGCCATGGCCTACCACAGTTGCATAACAAAAACCTTTCTGTCCTAATATCACTCTATCCTCCTCCTCTCCGGTGTCACTAGTTACCACAGCCACAAAGCCATAAACCCCGCCGATATTTCTACAATTTATCTTCTTAAAATCTGATTTTAAAACCTAACCCTAACCTTAATCCGAACATTTACCACACTGCAAACCCTAAAGCCTAACATTAAATTAACAATCCAATTTTGTTTTCATGAATTGTTACGATATATATGGCCAAGTTTGACTTTGTGGATGTGGTAACTAGTGAGAAACCTTTTAATCTCACACCTGCTCCCCCAGGACCTGTTGTAACAGGAAATAGGAAACTGTTAATGAGGAACAAACCATGTGTCACAGTCTGTATTGTCCCCCTCCCTCCCCATGCCCCCCTTTACGGTTCCATGGCCTGACCTGTGTGACCTCTACACACCCACACAGCTGCCCTGTTCCCTTAATAGACCAGACAATCAGACAGACACACACAAACACACACATACATGTACGCACACACACAACCAGGGGCCTAGCAATAAGAGCTGACAGACAGACAGACACAGACAGACAGACAGACAGACAGACAGACAGACAGACAGACAGACAGACAGACAGACAGACAGACAGACAGACAGACAGACAGACAGAACCCCTATAGTATCACTATTATGGACTGTCAGATTATAAGGAATACTGAGGAGTTTCTAAGCATTTCAGAATGTAAAGGCATCACAATAACCTCTAGATATTTTAATTTATAAAGACTGAATGATAAATTAGGGCTACAGAACCCGGCTGCAACTTCAACAAGCACTGGAGTGTAAAGTGAGAGGTGTAAAAGCCCTTGAACCTAACCATGGCAACAGAGAATCCCAACCTCCCCCACCCAAATGCAGAGGCCTCTGAGATCCCCTGCTCCATGGCTTCCATGGACACCCCTGTGCAGAGGTTATCGTAGTACAGTTCCCCTCAGAAATGTAAAATGACACTGCACGAAAAGAATACAGAAGCTCCTCAGAGATAATCCAGAGGCACTATTTGCAGACCGTTACAAGACTGGGAACATACGCAACTTCATTTTCCACACAGACAATCCCCTGGCATTGCACAGTGCTATAAGATCACACTACCCCTCTGTCAGTAGAGAAGGTATTGGTCCAGGGTGGAAACTCAGAATACTGGAAAACGAGGCCCCTGAGATTGAGACAGCCTCTGTCAATTTGTACAAGGTTAGAGCAGTGGTGTTGCAGGGAAACTTCAAACACTTCCGATAGGATTTTTACAGAATCAAAGAGAAGAAGCTCTCTCCTGGCGACGACTCCCTCACCCCAAATGAGTCGGTAAACACCCCCACAGACGAGCAACCCCAAGAGGAGAGTCCCTCCCCCACCGTCCACCGTCCACCCCCCCCCCCCCCCCCCCCACAGCTGGAGGTAAGGCAGGCGGAGCTCCAACAGCAGGTTAACACAATACAGTCAGCACAGAGACAGACAACTGTCCAGCACAACAACACCCCCTCAACTAGACCCAGAGAGGTGGCGAGGGAGCGAGATGTGTCTTCACTCTGGACTTTGGTGAGACAACTTCAACAGGAGGAAGAGGAGGAGCGGAAGGAGGAGGCCCAGCGGCAGGAGAAGTTGAGAGCACTAGAAGAGGAGATGAGAGTGCTGGAGGAGGTGAGAAAGATGAGGTGCGACAGAGAACAACCCATGAGAGAGCTGGCCAAACGAGATCCTGACCACAGCCTCGACATCACAGCAGAACAGACAAATAAAGAACCACCAACCCAGCAGACCTCACCGCCTCCTAGCAGCCCCAATTAAAACCCCTCAACACCTACTGAGGACACACACAAAACACAGATTGTACTCCTTGTGGACTCGAATGGGAAATACATACAAGAAAATTAACTTTTCCCCAAACACACAGTGGCTTAACTCTGATGTCCAAACACCCAGCGCACCCTAGACCTGCTATCTGAGGTCCAACTAGGGTCACCCAGCCACATAATAATACACACAGGCACAAACAACCTGAGAGCACAGCATGAAAGAGTGGCCACAGCACTCAAGGGAGTGATTGAAAAAGCTTCTTCCACTTTCTCCAATGCACAAGTGGTTATCTCCACCCTGCTACCACGAAAATACTTTCACCCTGCTACCATACAGCGGGTAAACGCAAGCATTTGCTGTGACTGTGCCACAAAACCAAATGTTCACATGGCCCACCACTCCATCCTGACCAGGTCCACCTCTACAAAGTAGCAGTCCCTACTTTTGAAAGACATTGCCCTCAACCGCAGCCCCAGCACATCACACAGGAGCAACAGAGCAACGGACACCCCGCCCAGACCAGCGACACACACTCTCAGAATTGCTAGCCCCACCCCCTATGGACCTGCACCTAGAAGGCCCACGCCAAAAGGACCTACGCCGAGAGGACCTACATCCAAACCACAGCCGCACAAGGCACATCCACTTCCCCACCTCAATCAGTTAACACCCTGGCCACACCCCATATACAGTAGGTTCCCCCAGATCAGCCCTGCGCCCCTCCTGCCCCTCCCATGCCCCCAGATCAGTCCTGCGCCCCTCCTGCCCCTCCCATGCCCCCAGATCAGCCCTGCGCCCCTCCTGCCCCTCCCATGCCCCCAGATCAGCCCTGCGCCCCTCCTGCCCCTCCCATGTCCCCAGATCAGCCCTGCGCACCTCCTGCCCCTCCCATGTCCCCAGATCAGCCCTACGCCTCTCCTGCCCCTCCCATGCCCCCAGATCAGCCCTGCGCCCCTCCTGCCCCTCCCATGTCCCCAGATCAGCCCTGCACACCTCCTGCACCTCCCATGCCCCCAGATCAGTCCTGCGCCCCTCCTGCCCCTCCCATACCCCCAGATCAGTCCTGCGCCCCTCCTGCCCCTCCCATGCCCCCAGATCAGTCCTGTGCCCCTCCTGCCCCTCCCATGCCCCCAGATCAGCCCTGCACCCCTCCTGCCCCTCCCATGCCCCCAGATCAGTCCTGCGCCCCTCCTGCCCCTCCCATGCCCCCAGATCAGTCCTGCACCCCTCCTGCCCCTCCCATGCCCCCAGATCAGTCCTGCACCCCTCCTGCCCCTCCCATGCCCCCAGATCAGTCCTGCACCCCTCCTGCCCCTCCCATGCCCCCATATCAGTCCTGCGCCCCTCCTGCCCCTCCCATGCCCCCAGATCAGCCCTGCACCCCTCCTGCCCCTCCCATGCCCCCAGATCAGTCCTGCACCCCTCCTGCCCCTCCCATGCCCCCAGATCAGCCCTGCACCCCTCCTGCCCCTCCCATGCCCCCAGATCAGTCCTGCGCCCCTCCTGCCCCTCCCATGCCCCCAGATCAGTCCTGCACCCCTCCTGCCCCTCCCATGCCCCCAGATCAGTCCTGCGCCCCTCCTGCCCCTCCCATGCCCCCAGATCAGCCCTGCACCCCTCCTGCTCTTCTAATGCCCCCAACCCCCACAACGAGGACCTCAACATGACAATCACACATACACCCAGGCCATGAGCAGAGCAACAGGCCTAACCCCAACTCCTACAGCCAGCCAAGCCCCATCCTGTGACCTAAAATGTCTGATGCTCAGTATGCTCTGCTCACAACTATTGGTCAGAGCCTAAACCATATAACTAACAACACTGGACATTATGGACCACAAAGCTTTTACTATCTCATCCTAGAATATACAAGGTCTTAGGACATCTGCCTTTGGACTAAAGAGCAGGAACCCAGACTTCACCAAGTACAGTTGAAGTCGGAAGTTTACACACACCTTAGCCAAATACATTTAAACTCTGTTTTTCACAATTCCTGACATTTAATCCTAGTAAAAAGTCCCTGTTTTAGGTCAGTTAGTATCACCACTTTATTTTGAGAATGTGAAATGTCAGAATAATAGTAGAGAGAATGATTTATTTCAGCTTTTATTTCTTTCATCACATTCCCAGTGGGTCAGAAGTTTACATACGCTCAATTAGTATTTGGTAGCATTGCCTTTAAATTGTTTAACTTGGGTCAAACGTTTCGGGTAGCCTTCCACAAGCTTCCCACAATAAGTTGGGTGAATTTTGGCCCATTCCTCCTGACAGAGCTGGTCCTATAGAAAATGTGTGGGCAGAACTGAAAAAGTGTGTGCGAGCAAGGAGGCCTACAAACCTGACTCAGTTACACCAGCTCTGTCAGGAGGAATGGGCCAAAATTCACCCAACTTATTGTGGGAAGCTTGTGGAAGGCTACCCGAAACGTTTGACCCAAGTTAAACAATTTAAAGGCAATGCTACCAAATACTAATTGAGTGTATGTAAACTTCTGACCCACTGGGAATGTGATGAAAGAAATAAAAGCTGAAATAAATCATTCTCTCTACTATTATTCTGACATTTCACATTCTCAAAATAAAGTGGTGATACTAACTGACCTAAAACAGGGACTTTTTACTAGGATTAAATGTCAGGAATTGTGAAAAACTGAGTTTAAATGTATTTGGCTAAGGTGTGTGTAAACTTCCGACTTAGAATCAGATTACCAGAACCCACTGGATACTCCAACTACATTGAATGAACTACAGGACAAAATACAAACCTTCCAACTCAAAAAGGCCTGTGGTGTTGATGGTATCCTAAGTTAAATGATAAAACACACAGACCACAAATTCCAAATGCCTATACTTAAACTCATTAATATCATCCTCAGCCCCGGCATCTATTCCAATATTTGGAACCAAGGACTGATCACCCCAATCCACAAAAGTGGAGACAAATTTGACTCCAATAATTGCAGTGGAATCTGCATCAACAGAAATCTCTGAAAAATCCTCTGCAGTATCATCAACAGCAGACTCCAACATTTCCTCAGCGAAAACAATTTCCTGAACAAATGTCAAATTGGCTTCTTACCAAAATACCGTACGACAGACCACGTATTCACCCTGCACACCCTTATTGACAAACAAACAAAACATTACAAAAGCAAAGTCTTGTTATGGTTTGTTGATTTCAAAAAAAGCGTTTAACTCAATTTGACATGAGGTTTCTGCTATACAAATTGATGGAAAGCAGTGTTGGGGAAAAAACATATGACATTATAAAATCAATGTACACAAACAACAAGTGTGCAGTTAAAATTGGCAATAGAAACACTTTTTTCCTCAGGGCCGTGGGGTGAGACAGGGACGCAGCTTGAGCCCCACCCTGTTCAACATACTGCATATATCAATGAATTGGTGAGGGCACTAGAACAGTCTGCAGCACCCGGCCTCAACATACTGGACACCGATATCAAATGTTTATTGTTTGCAGATGATCTGGTGCTTCTGGCCCCAACCAAGGAGGGCCTACAGCAGCACCTAGATCTTCTGCACAGATTTGAGCCCTGACAGTGAATCTCAGTAAGACAAAAATAATGGTGTACACACACAAATTCTATCTAGACACCGTTGCCCTAGAGCACACAAAGAACTATACTTACCTCAGCCTAAACATCAACACCACAGGTAACTTCCACAAGGCTGTGAACGATCTAAAAGACAAGGCAACAAAGGCCTCCTACACCATCAAAAGGAGCATAAAACTCGACATCCCACTTAGGATTTGGCCAAGAATACTTATAGAACCCATTGCCCTCTATGGTTGTGAGGTATGGGGTCCACTCACCAACCAAGAATTCACATAATGGGACAAACACCCAATTGAGACTCTGCGTGCAAAAATATACTTTGTGTACAGTGCAAAACCCCTACCATGCATGCAGAGCAGAATTAGGACTATATCTACTAGTCATCAAAATCCAGAAAAGAGCTGTTAAATTCTATAATCACATAAAAGGAAGCAATGCCCATGCATTCCACCACAAAGCCCTCACCTACCGAGAGATTAACCTGGAGAAGGGTCCCCTCAGCCAGCTGCTAATGGGACCCTGTTCACAAACATAAACAGACCCCACAGAGCCTCAGGACAGCAACACAATTAGACCCAATCAAATTATGAGAAAGCAAAAATGTAACTATTTGACACAATGGAAAGAATCCACCAAAAAACAGAGCAGATTGGAATGCTATCTGGCCCTAAACAGAGAGTACACAGTGGTAGAATACTTGACCACTGTGACTGACCCAAAATTAAGAAAATCCTTGACTATGTACAGATTCAGTGAGCATAGCCTTGCTATTGAGAAAGGTAGTCATAGGCAGACCTGGCTAGAGAAGACAGGCTATGTGCACACTGCCCACAAAATGAAGTGGAAACTGAGCTGCACTTCCTAACCTCCTGCCAAATGTATGAACACATTAGTGATTCATATTTCCCACAGATCCACAAAGAATTTGACAACAAATCAAACACTGATAATCTCCCATATCTGTTAGGCGAAATACAACAGTGTGCCATCACAGCAGCAAGATTTGTGGCCCATTGCCATGAGAAAAGGGCAACCAGTGGAGCACAATAAACATTGTAAATATCACCAATATTGATCTGTTTATTTATCGTCCCCTACTTTTCATACCTCAACTATTTGCACACCGCAAAAACACTGATAATATAATAACGCATAAAATCTCTTTATCTTCATGAAATATTTTTTGAGTGCAATATTTACAGTTCAGTTGGGGTTTTGTGTCTCACTTTTGTTTATTGTTTATTTGACTTGCTTTGGCAATGTAAACATGTTTCCCATGCCAATAAAGCCCCCTTTGAATTGCATTGAGAGACATAGGGAGAGAGAGAGAGAGAGAGAGAGAGAGAGAGAGAGAGAGAGAGAGAGAGAGAGAGAGAGAGAGAGAGAGAGAGAGAGAGAGAGAGAGAGAGAGAGAGAGAGAGAGAGAGAGAGAGAGAGAGAGAGAGAGAGAGAGTGCGAGCACGAGATTGAAAGAGAAAGCGAGAGAGACCAGAAACAGCAGGTGGTGTAGTGTTTCCAGTACACACATTATTCTCTTTCATCCTCTCAAGCCCTAGTGATGTTATGAATGGAAATATGTTTTTCTATTGCTTTGTACACCTCTAATATACCATGTAGAGAAATGAAGTGAAGTTTGGAGAAATAATCAACTTCATACAGCCCCCACCTACCACCACACAGTGTCAGAAACATGTTCCACAGTGAGTGGCATTGGCATTTCCAGACACCCAGTAAGAGACCCCACCTGTACTGTGACAAGGTGTTACGTTATGTGGTCACAGTGTGTAACAGCTCTTAAGAGTTAAATGAACATCTGAAGGCAGGAGGGAGGCAGGAGGGGGAAACAGGGGTAGACAGCTGCTCAGTGCCTGGCTGCATGGAACCATAAGCACGTGCACAAACACACACACACACACACACACACACACACACACACACACACACACACACACACACACACACACACACACACACACACACACACACACACACACACACACACACACACACACACACACACTGTATCCCCATCTCAAGCTGCCTCCAGGGCGCCCGTCTGACAGCAGTCCCCACCATGTTCCCACTACCACAGATATAATAGCAGTAATATGAATTATGGAGCTCTCTTTACACAGACGTTCACTTTACTAAAACCATTCTGCTGCCAGTCCCTCTCAGTTCACCCTTCACTTCCTTTCTTTCTCTCTCTCTCTGCCCCTCTCTCTCTCTCTCTCAGCTTTCCCTTCACCCTCTCAGCTTTCCCTTCACCCTCTCAGCTTTCCCTTCACCCTCTCAGCTTTCCCTTCACCCTCTCAGCTTTCCCTTCACCCTCTCAGCTTTCCCTTCACCCTCTCAGCTTTCCCTTCACCCTCTCAGCTTTCCCTTCACCCTCTCACTCGCCCTCTTTTCTGTCTACTCTCTCTCTCTCTCTTTGTCTCTCCCTGCGATTATCCCTCTCTTTCTGTCTCTCGCCATCTCTTACCCCCTCTCTCTCGCTCTTTCTCCCTCACCCCATCGCTCTCTTTCTGTGTTTCTCTGTTCCCCCCCCCCCCCTTCCTACTGAATCCTAACAGAGTGAGTACTCAGTCAATTACGGTCTCCTTATAACCTCTTGAGCTTTGCATTCAATCACCCCACATTCCTCAAAAATACACAGTGATCTTCAATAATAAACCTCCATATTTTTCTCTCCGGCCTGTTAGTATTCAACCCTGACTTCGTGTGAAAGCAGCAAAGCTAGTATGGGAGAAGTTTCTATTTCAGTGGAATGGTCAGACAGACCTGGACGGGAGGCTGGAGAGACAGAGCGTGCGTCCCAAATTGACACCCTATTCTCTATACAGTGCACTAACTTTTGATGAAAGCCCTATGAAAGCCCTGGTCAAAAGTAGTGCGCTATATATAGGGAATAGGGTGCTATTTGGCACGCAACCAGAGTGTAGAGCCGACCGAAGTGGTCTGCTGTGCCTCTCCATCTCCCTTCTCCTTCCATTTCTTGGCATGGAAATTGCAGATAACAGCCAACCAAAGTGAAAAGCATTGATATTAGTCAAAGTCCTAAAGTGCCTCCATCACTCTTGTGTATTGATGTTGGGTTAGAGCGATAGTGTGTGAGTGTGTGTGTGAGTGTGTGAGTGTGTGTGTGTGTGTGTGGGTGAGTGTGTGTGTCCACGGAGCAGAGTGAGGGTGATTGAGGAGATTGATTTCTAATTAAAAGGCTGGTTTCTGTAATGAAAGAGTTGAGTTGGGTCTCTAATGTGTGTGTGTGTTTGTGTGTGTGTGTGTGTGAGTATGCATGTGTGTCCATGTTTCCTTGTGAATGCTTGTGCGTGTGTACGTGTGCTTGATTCCGTCCGTCCGTGTGTGTAGAGTAGGGTCTCTACAGGCAGCAGGTCAATGGTAAAACAGTTCCCCTGACACCCAGTCTTAATCACACAAACCAGGTTTAACGACAATCACATCATCGCCCGTAATTAACATCCCTTCCTCCCCTTCTCCTCTCCCCAATCCCCACTCCCCTCCCACCCTCTCCTCTCCTCTCACCCATCCCCACTCCCCTCCCGCCCTCTCCTCTCCTCTCCTCTCCCTCATCCCCACTCCCCTCCCACCCTCTCCTCTCCTCTCCCCCATCCCCACTCCCCTCCCGCCCTCTCCTCTCCTCTCCCCCATCCCCACTCCCCTCCCGCCCTCTCCTCTCCTCTCCCCCATCCCCACTCCCCTCCCGCCCTCTCCTCTCCTCTCACCCATCCCCACTCCTCTCCCGCCCTCTCCTCTCCTCTCCCTCATCCCCACTTCCCTCCCACCCTCTGCCTCCTCCAGTCACACATTTAACCTACCTATTTGCCTGTCAGTCTCTGAGACTTAGATCGATGTGAGGGAGGGACGCGTCTACATCTGGTTCAGATTCCTTGTACTGTAGTTCTCAGGCCTACTGATCCAATCTGGTAGTTCTACTGGTCCAGTCTGGTAGTTCTACTGGTCCAGTCTGGAAGTTCTACTGGTCCAGTCTGGTAGTTCTCAGGCCTACTGGTCCAGTCTGGTAGTTCTCAGGCCTACTGGTCCAGTCTGGTAGTTCTCAGGCCTACTGGTCCAGTCTGGTAGTTCTCAGGCCTAC
Organism: Coregonus lavaretus; assembly: GCF_964263955.1. Lineage (NCBI taxonomy): Eukaryota > Metazoa > Chordata > Actinopteri > Salmoniformes > Salmonidae > Coregonus > Coregonus lavaretus. The sequence goes on along the minus strand of NW_028166182.1, from coordinate 14,533 downwards.
TGGTCCAGTCTGGTAGTTCTCAGGCCTACTGGTCCAGTCTGGTAGTTCTACTGGTCTAGCCTGGTAGTTCTACTGGTCCAGTCTGGAAGTTCTACTGGTCCAGTCTGGTAGTTCTCAGGCATACTGGTCCAGTCTGGTAGTTCTACTGGTCCAGTCTGGAAGTTCTACTGGTCCAGTCTGGTAGTTCTCAGGCCTACTGGTCCAGTCTGGTAGTTCTCAGGCCTACTGGTCCAGTCTGGTAGTTCTACTGGTCCAGTCTGGAAGTTCTACTGGTCCAGTCTGGTAGTTCTACTGGTCCAGTCTGGTAGTTCTACTGGTCCAGTCTGGTAGTTCTACTGGTCCAGTCTGGAAGTTCTCAGGCCTGTAAAGTGCACTGGTGACCAATTTACATTCTTCAGATTTCCAATCAGAGCCAATCAGAGCCAATCAGACAGAGATTATGTAGGCCTATTACTCTGTCGACCCTGTGTCTTTTAATGTTGTCGTGTGTCTGGGGGCGGAAGGGGTTTGGAAATGGCAGAGGACAAAACTGACAAGTATCTACAATTTGAGAGGTGTCTATCCTCAATATCACAGCTTCACATAATTATGCCCATTATCACATATCTACCCCTAAAAAGGTACCTATGTATTTTTAAAATCAACACTAGCATGTCCAGGTGGCTAGTGTTTCCAGTCTCCATCACTCCTTATAAAGAGGAAATAGGAGGTGTAAAATGTGATAATTGCTGAGGTGCGAGGAGGGAGCCAGATGGGAGCCCGCCTCATTCCCTTCTTTAGTCCCAGTGGGGTAGAGCCCACCAGTACCACAGGTAAGGTGACAGAGACCACGCCACAGAGAGAACAGAGAGAAACAGAATGGGTCTGTCTCAGTCTGGCTGGACCAGGTCTGGAATATGGCAGCCAGAGCTATGGACAGGAGAGGCCAATGACTGCTGTCAATGGCCTACAGCTTCCTACAGAGGATAAGGGCCAATCTCACACATTCTCAGAGTGTGTGTAACAGCTTTGTGTGTGTGTGTGTGTGTGTGTGTGTGTGTGTGTGTTACAGCTGTAACGCGGACCATAATCAAACACCTGAACCTGCTCCAGTAGGTGTGAGATGAACAGAGGTTCCTGGGGGAATTGACACCTTCAGAATAGACATTTTCCTGGGACTGAAATAAAAAACGGTAACTGGTTCATTCACCTTCCCGAATCCAGTCTTCTCTGGAAATGTTTTGTCCCAAATGCCTCTGTAATCATCTCAATGTGAACTGGGACAAATATGGATGCTCTTGGATGTTCCAAAAGCCTAACAATAGAAGACTGGCAGAGCTCTTCAGATATTCATCATCATCATCATCTTCAGCCGTGGGAGCGCCTCTCTGGATCTTGAGTCAGAGCCTTGATTTGGGACTTGTGGGATGGGATTGGGGATACGGCTGCAGGGGCTGGGGGGTATTAAAGCTATGTGGGTACATGGTGAGGGCTGGGGGGTATTAAAGCTATGTGGGTACAAGGTGAGGGCTGGGGGTTATTAAAGCTATGTGGGTACAAGGTGAGGGCTGGGGGGTATTAAAGCTATGTGGGTACAAGGTGAGGGCTGGGGGGTATTAAAGCTATGTGGGTACAAGGTGAGGGCTGGGGGGTATTAAAGCTATGTGGGTACAAGGTGAGGGCTGGGGGGTATTAAAGCTATGTGGGTACAAGGTGAGGGCTAGGGGTGTAGCCGGTGAGGGTAGAGATGAGGACAAGGACCAGTTGGGGTAAAGAATAGGAGAGGTTAAGCCGGGGTAGGTTGGTTGGGGTAAAGAATAGGAGAGGTTAAGCCGGGGTAGGTTGGTTGGGGTAAAGAATAGGAGAGGTTAAGCCGGGGTAGGTTGGTTGGGGTAAAGAATAGGAGAGGTTAAGCCGGGGTAGGTTGGTTGGGGGTTGGTTGATGGCATTTTGTACTGTAGGATGACGAATAGCTTGTTTCCAGAGGGTAGAGCTAGAAAAGTTAGTTAGTTGTCTTCGACTAGCATTCACACAATACTTTTTCCAATGCCATATGTAAGCTCCATTTCCCTTAAGGGACAGATCAAAATGTCCTGGGGGGGAGGGGCTTGTCCAACTCAAGGTGTCATTAAAGAAAATGCACCCCCCTCCCACAAATAACAATAACTGTAGCGACACTGTGTTTTCAAAGGTTGATATTGACTTTGCCACTTCAGCATGCTTTTGTGGCACAGTTGATGCCACGCAGGCCTATGGGCCAGAAGGTTGGGGGTTCGCCGACCACCACAGACGAGCTCACTCTCCCTGCCTGTTTCATTACACTACGATCAAAGCTGGCTACAGACAATGCCATATTTATAATTATATAAAATATATGTAATGAATTTTCCACCAACAGGTTTCTGTGCCAATGCACCACACAACCAATAAACAAAGAATACCAACTTCGGGCACTTCAATATCATGGTTTGCGTTTTCAACTCTACAATAAATTGACTGTCAATCTCGACAAACAGAGAATGCATCCCTCCCTACCATGTTGGCTTACCCAGTATCGAAGGCTTGGCTTGACAATCTCCAAATGTCATTAAACCTTTTGAGGTTTTGTAACAGATGTCTCTTTCCATTCATCAATTGGCCGCTGCACAGTTTGGATTGATTGATTGATACAAAAATACATATATACACAAAGATTTTTAAAAGTGACCGTGATTGCACAATAAAGTCGGGGACTTATTTCCATTTTGGTTCCTATTTTATACATAAATACATAAACAATTACATTGATACAGACACATTACATAGATACAGACACATTACATAGATACAGACACATTACAGAGAAAATGCTCAACCTCCAGGTGAGTATGAGGGGGGAGTTTAAGTACAATTGTTACAAGCTTGTTTGGCTGGTAGCTTATTCTTTAGATGTTTAGATGTGGTCCTCTGTAGCTCAATTGGTAGAGCATGGCGCTTGTAACGCCAGGGTAGTGGGCTCGATCCCAGGGAGCACCCATACGTGAAAATGTATGCACACATGACTGTAAGTCGCTTTGGATAAAAGCGTCTGCTAAATGGCATATTATGTTTAGGGCTGCTGGTGAACCATGATGTGCAGGCATAATCAAAGTGACGCTGGACTAGCGCACTAGCTAGGATTCAATTGCCGACAGATTGTTATGCGAATATTCTAAAATCTTCATAAAAACAATATGCCATTTCAGAGTTTCCTTTTGGACAATTTGGCGCCAGACAACAAGACAGGGAAGATTTAAATTTACCGGACATTTGAGAAATTTACCGGACATCCATATGCATTCAGATCCAACCTGGCACAGCCAGCACCATCAATAAACGAGGGATGTTGCCTAAAACGAGCCACAATTACGTGTCCTTAAAAACAGCCTATAACAAATGACAAAAACACTATTCCTTGTGTTTCGATGTGTAGCATATGCAAAACATTATAGCCTATTTTTTGGGGGGGGGGTTTAGGCTACTTTCCTAAAACAATAATTGCCCCCCTCACGGTTCAGCTGTCAGAGATTTGAGAACTAAATGTATCAGGGCATTGCATGCATAGGCCTATATGCTTAGGTGTCCACTGTATGATATGAACATTTTAATACATATACACTATATATACAAAAGTATGTGGACCCCTTTAAATTTGTGGGTTTGGCTATTTCAGGTTCACCGGTTGCTGACAGGTGTATAAAATCGAGCACACGGCCATGCATTCTCCATAGACAAACATTGGCAGTAGAATGGCCTGACTGAAGAGCTCAGTGACTTTCAACGTGGCGCCGTCATAGGATGCCACCTTTCCAACAATTCAGTTAGTCAAATTTCTGCCCTGCTAGAGCTGCCCCGGTCAACTATAAGTGCTGTTGTTGTGAAGTGGAAACGTCTAGGAGCAACAACGGCTCAGCCGCGAAGTGGTAGGCCACACAAGCTCACAGAACGGGACCACGAGTGCTGAAGTGGGTAGCACATACAGTGCATTCGGAAAGTATTTAAACCCATTTTCCACATTTTGTTACGTTACAGCCTTATTCTAAAATGGATTCAATAGTTTTTTCCCCTCATCAATCTACACACAATACCCCGTAATGACAAAGCAAAAACAGGTTTTTAGAAATGTTTGCAAATGTACAAAATAACAACAACTCAAATATGACATTTACATAAGTATTCAGACCCTTTACTCAGTACTTTGTTGAAGCACCTTTGGCAGCGATTACAGACTTGATTCTTCTTGGGTATGACGCTAAAAGCTTGGCACACCTGTATTTGTGGAGTTTCTCTCATTCTTCTCTGCAGATCCTCTCAAGCTCTGGCAGGTTGGATGGGGAACATCACTGCACAGCTATTTTCAGGTTTCTCCAGAGATGTTTGATCGGGTTCAAGTCCGGGCTCTGGCTGGGCCACTCAAGGACATTCAGAGACTTGTCCCGAAGCACTCTGGAGCAGGTTTTTATCAAGGATCTCTCTGTACTTTGCTCCGTTCATCTTTCCCTCGATCCTGACTAGTCTCCCTGCCGCTGAAAAACATCCCCACAGCATGATCCTGCCACCACCATGTTTCACCGTAGGGATGATGCCAGGTTTCCTCCAGACGTGACGCTTGGCATTCAGGCCAAAGAGTTCAGTCCTTTAGGTGCCTTTTGGCAAACTCCAAGCGGGCTGTCATGTGCCTTTTACTGAGGAGTGGCTTCCGTCTGACCACTCTACCATAAAGGCCTGATTGATGGAGTGCTGCAGAGATTGTTGTCCTTCTGGAAGGTTCTCCCATCTCAACAGAGGAACTCTAGAGCTCTGTAAGAGTGACGATCGGGTTCTTGGTCACCTCCCTGACCAAGGCCCTTCTCCCCCAATTGTTCAGTTTGGCCGGGTGGCCAGCTCTAGGAAGAGTCTTGGTGGTTCCAAACTTCTTCCATTTAAGAATGATGGAGGTCACTGTGTTCTTGGGGACCTTCAATGCTGCAGACATTTTTTGGTACCCTTCCCCAGATCTGTGCCTCGACACAATCCCGTCTCGGGGCTCTACGGACAATTCCTTCAACCTCATGGCTTGCTTTTGCTTTGACATGCACTTTCAACTGTGGGACCTTATATAGACAGGTGTGTTCCTTTCCAAATCACGTCCAATCAATTTAATTTTCCACAGGTGGACTCCAATCAAGTTCTAGAAACATCTCAAGGATGATCAATGGAAACAGGATGCACCTGAGCTCAATTTCGAGTCTCATAGCAAAGGGTCTGAATTCTTATGTAAAAAATGTTTCTTCTGTTTTTACATTTAATAAATCTGCAAAAAAAAATTAAAAAATGGTTTTGCTTTGTCATTATAGGGTATTGTGTGTAGATTGATTATACATATTTTTTATTTAATACATTTTAAAATAAGGATGTAATGTAACAAAATGTGGGAAAAGGGAGTCGTCTGAATACTTTCCAAATGCACTGTAAAAATCGACAGTCCTCGGTTGCAACACTCACTACCGACTTCCAAATTGCCTCTGAAAGCAACGTCAGCACAAGAAATGTTCATCGGGAGGTTAATGAAATTGGTTTCCATGGCCGAGCAGCCGCACACAAGCCTAAGATCACCATGCGCAATGCCAAGCGTCGGCTGGAGTGGTGTAAAGCTCACCGCCATTGGACTCTGGAGCAGTGGAAACGTGTTCTCTGGAGTGATGAATCACGCTTCACCATCTGGCAGTCCGACGGACGAATCTGGGTTTGGCAGATGCCAGGAGAATGCTACCTGCTCAATGCATAATGTCAACTGTAAAATTTGGTGGAGGAATAATGGTCTGGGGCTGTTTTTCATGGTTCAGGCTAGGCCCCTTAGTTCCAGTGTATGGAAATCTTTACACTACAGCATACAATGACATCCTAGACGATTTTGTGCTTCCAACTTTGTGGCAATAGTTTGACGAAGGCCCTTTCCTGTTTCAGCATGACAATGCCTCCGTGCACAAAGCAAGGTCCAGATCGGTGTGGAAGAACTTGACTGGCCTGCACAGAGCACTGACCTCAACCCCATCGAACACCTTGAATTGGAACGGCGACTGCGAGCCAGGCCTAACCGCCCAACATCAGTGCCCGACCTCACTAATGCTCTTGTGGCTGAATGGAAGCAAGTCCCAGCAGCAATGTTCCAACATCTAGTGGAAAGCCTTCCCAGAAGAGTGGAGGCTGTTATAGCAACAAAGGGGGGACCAGCCCTGTATTAATGCCCATGATTTTGGAATGAGATGTTAAATGAGCAGGTGTCCACATACTTTTGTTCATGTAGTGTGTATATATATATATATATATATATATATATATATATATACACTACCAGTCAAACGTTTGGACACACCTACTCATTCAAGGGTTTTTCTTTATTTTTACTATTTTTTACATTGTAGAATAATAGTGAAGACATCAAAACTATGAAATAACACATATGTAATCATGAACCAAAAAAGTGTTAAAAAAAATAAACATGTATTTTATATTTGAGATTCTTCAAATAGCCACCCTTTGCCTTGATGACAGCTTTGCACACTTTTGGCATTCTCTCAACCAGCTTCATTAGGCAGTCACCAGTTAAGCCTAACCCCAGTGAGATAGAGAGCGATAGAGATATGCCGGTGGCATGCTACAACACCAACATGCATTTCTTTACGGCAGATGGCTACTGCGTCTGCTTAATAGATATAGACATACAGAAGGAGGCTAATTCATACATTTTCTAGCAGAATATTTTGTATAAAGATAAGCATTATATTGTTAGATTATAGGAGTAACTCTGGTAGGCCTGAAACAGTCTTCCTCACCTCAAGTTCAACTGTGGGAGTCAGTTGGAGCACACTGCCTTCATCACAGGCCTGCGGTAGACAAAGCTTAATAATAGCCACACCATGCCAAACCTTTCTAAACTTTATTAGGGTAATATGAAAAATAAGTCAAGCCATTGTTTATCGGGAAAATAATGATTATAAGAGCATTTGTAAACCCGGGAAAAAAATGCAGTACCCTCCCCTGTGCCCCCCCCCCC
>NW_028166182.1:0-2500 GCF_964263955.1 Coregonus lavaretus | reverse complement strand
CCATCTGCTCTTCAGAAAGAGGAAGCTATCTCACCCATCTGCTCTTCAGAAAGAGGAAGCTATCTGGATGAATAGAATGCTCATCAGTCAATGAATACAAGGTTCATCATTCAATGTCTCCTTTGGCATAATGCTACATATGGACATAATGGAGAACACCCAAATACACCTTTATGTCCTAAGGGATACACATGCATGCATGCACACGCACAACGGTGATACACTTGACACACTTCTATAGTCACACACCTGTACAGTGACCTACTGAGACTAAGCAGCAGGAGGCAAAGGGGCTGAAAGATGATGCTATTAGCACGTTGCTTCCCCTCACAGCTCAAAGGAGAAGAGAGAGAAGAGAGAGAGAGAGAGAGAGAGAGAGAGAGAGAGAGAGAGAGAGAGAGAGAGAGAGAGGAGGGAGGGAGGGAGGGAGGGAGGGAGGAGGGAGAAAAAGAGAGCGAGAGAAAGAGAGAATATGAGTGTAATGTTGACTGTCCATTTTTGATGGTTTTATTCCACGTTTGTTTACTATCTACTTCACCTGCTTTGGCAATGTTAACACACGTTTCCCATGCCAATAAAGCCCTCCTTCCTCCCTCCATCCCTCTTTCCACCCCTCTCCCTGTTACCCTAAACTGGCCACTGTCTGCAGGCTGAAAACTAGGCCAGTCTCCTGCATGTCTCATGCGGTGGTTCGCTGGACTGACACGTTAGCGTCTCGGGTTTACGCGCAGCGCTTTCCATGAGCGCCTCGTTAATATAAGCAGCGATATTAGTGTCCGTAGGCTCCGAACACACCGAAGATGTGGAGATGGCTCAGTTCTTAAGAGCACGAGTAATAAAGGGCCTTGCTTCTTCCAAATGACATCCGTCTCATCTCATCGGGTGACATCAGCATCTCCTGCGACACTTGACCTCTGGCGGGTATGTCAAGTGTCTCAGCTGACCCCTGACCTCTCAGTGTCTCTCTGCGTTTGAGAGCATTTCTCAGTAAAGAGACTGGCGATGGGCTGGATGTTGACGTGAAGGAATCAGGCAAAAAAAGACAAGCAGGCATTGCAGTTGTCTCTAGTCTTAAAGATGTCTCCTCTCTGTTTCCATGACGTGTTGTTGTTGTTGTTGTTGTTGTTGTGGTCGCCATGGAAAGAAGAGAATATGGGGTAGTGAATCTCTATTGAAAGTCCTCCCAGTCCAGACTAGGCATAATATGTGTCCAGGAACTGCCCCCCCCACATTTCTTCCAAGCCTATCTGTGGTTGTGGTATCTTGTATCTACTGGGAACACTCATGAAGACACGTGTCGCATGTTGTTTAACAGCCATCAGTCAACATAAGACCTCCGCAACAGTAAGTAGATAATGCACTACCGTGCAAACAGCAGTGTATTTCAGTATTTTCTAATCAGATATGCTATCACTGCAGAGCATTGATGGTATTAGCTATTTGCGGGGTGGATTTATCGCTAGGTCACCATTAAGCTGACAGGGTGTAAAGCTCCTTGAAGTGTTGATTGTCTCTCTGTGTCTCTCCATCGATTAACACATGAAAGGACCCATTAAGAGGAGCACGACGTTGTTACTATCGTCAGATTAGCAATGGTCATTTTGGCCTGTGATGCTGTTGACTGGATTGCTAAACAGCTCTCCCTCTATAGTTTTCTGCCCTCCCTCCCCTCCCTCTCCATCCCTCGCTCTCTCCCTCTCCCTTATCTCTCTCTTCTATAGCTTTCTCCCTTCCTTCTCTCCCTCCTCTCTGCTCTCTCTCTCCTCTCTCTCTCTCTCTCTCTCTCTCTCTCTCTCTCTCTCTCTCTCTCTCTCTCTCTCTCTCTCTCTCTCTCTCTCTCTCTCTCTCTCTCTCCTCTCTCTCTCTCTGCGCGCTTTCTCCCCTCCCTCTCTCAATTCAATTTAAGGGCTTTATTGGCATGGGAACGTGTGTTAACATTGCCAAAGCAAGTGAAGTAGATAGTAAACAAAAGTGAAATAAACAATAAATATTAACAGTAAACATTACACTCAGAAGTTTCAAAAGAATAAAGACATTTCAAATGTCATATTATGTATATATACAGTGTTGTAACAATGTGCAAATAGTTAAAGTACAAATGGGAAAATAAATAAACATAAATATCCTCTCTCTCTCTCTCTCTCTCTCTCTCTCTCTCTCTCTCTCTCTCTCTCTCTCTCTCTCTCTCTCTCTCTCTCTCTCTAAGTAGTGTCTGTCATGTGGTAGTGTTGCTTCTCATTGAGTGGCTGAGAGTTGTTAAGATTTCTACAGTGGAGAGGAACAATGAAATCTGGTCTGTTACACACACACCCACACAGCACACACACACACACACACACACACACACACACACACAACACACAGCACACACACACGCACACACACACCACACACACAGCGTATCTTTGCCTGACTGCAACAGCAGGGGAGTGAGTGTGAGTGGCTCTCAAACTGTACTTCACAATGACCCAACAACCCCATGTGCTCACAAACACATTGG
>NW_028166183.1:0-31426 GCF_964263955.1 Coregonus lavaretus | reverse complement strand
ACCCAGCCATTGCCCTGCCCTTCAGCACCTACAGCACCTACGCACACGCAGTGAGTTAACTAACACAACCCATTACCCCTCTTACCTCCAACACCCCCCAGGGCAGGGCCGTGAGTTATCTAACACAACCCCCAACCCTCCATACCCCTCTTACCCCCCAACACCCCCAGGGCAGGGCCGTGAGTTATCTAACACAACCCCCAACCCTCCATACCCCTCTTACCCCCCAACACCCCCCAGAGCAGGGCAGGGCACCATCCACACATGGCAGACCCCAGGCTCTTTGATGAACTCACCTGGCCCATGCTGCTCCCCGCTCTGCTCCCCTCTCCTCTCACCAGGGGCCAGAGATGACTCAGAATATTTCATAGGAATCTTATCTCCACACACACCTCTTTAGCCTGCATCCAGAGTTACTGCCGCTTAAAGGGAGCTGAAATGGGTTCAGTCCGACACGGATAAATACCTTAACCTTAGTCACAGCAGACTGCATAAATATACACACTATGTATATATTTATAAAATAATGACGTTCTTTCTTTATTTACTTATTTGTACGGACGGGCAGAATTTCTTTTTTCTTCTCTAAATGCCAGGATACATTTTTGAGGCTGCCCAGGTCTCGGGGGCTTCCCCATTTTCCTGATGTTCATATCACAGGCATGGGGACCAGTATGAAATGTGTAAATTGACCGTCCCAGAGTAATTGCGAGGCCATCTCTGTGCTCTCTCCAGTTAAACTCCTACCTTCATTACAATTCATGAAATGCAGCACATCCCCAGGAAATGTGGAGAAATGCAAATGTTTCAGGAGTGGTGGTCTGCTGGGAGAGCATTGTGTCCCGCTCAGGTTGGCCATGACTCTTATTTACTGTGGCAGAGCCCCACGCACCCCATCACACACACACACACACACACACACACACACACACACACACAACACATATGCATGCATACACACATAGCTACACACTCTGTCACCAACTCTATGCCACACAACAACATGTGTCTTGTTTTTCCAGGCACTGCTGCAGCATGACAATGAGGTGGGTATATGCCAATCCATTGCTTAAGTTTTATGAATGATAAGTTTCTAGTCATGTTAGATATTTGATCATTATAGTTACATTTATTAGATATTAGTTACAGTCATTATTGTTATAGTTATTAGATATTAATTATTAGTTTCCGTTATTATAGTTATAGTTATAATAAGTAAAAATGCAGCTAGTTGTGTTTTATTCCACCCTACACATTTTATCTAATGAATTCCATTACTTAAACCATGCTTTCAGTTGGCACAGGAACAATGTTATTATTCAACAGTGTGGAGTTTCCACTCTGCAGTTTTGATTGAATACCACAGAAACCCTAGATTATTGCAGCATGTGACAGTCTTTCCTGTTTATTGGGTTGGAATGAACTGCAACAGGGTTATACACTTTAAATGTTTCTTTACTTTATAATAAACTACTACACCCTCCCCAAGAAGAAAACCCACAATGATACAGAATAACTTTATTTTAAAAGTATGTATTCCTCCATATGTTTTCCAGTATATATAACTAGCAGGGTATGGAATACAGACATCTACAGGGATCGTATATATACACAGTACAGTAAAATGCAAATTCAAAGAGCTGCTTCACAAATACAGCAGTGGATAGGATTATAGAGTTGAGCTGACAGCCTGTAAATTGGATTTTAGTCAAACCAGGGGAGGGGGGGTTGTGAACACAAATTGGAGGGATACAACACTGACAACATGTGCCAAAAATGAGAAATGTGCCGTTTTCAAGATAGACGCAGCACTGTTCTGACAGATGACATCCCATTTGTGATTTCACGAAACATAGGGAGAGAGAAGGAAGATATTCCTAGACCATTCCAAATGGCTGATAATAGTTGTTTTAAAGAAGCAGTGTAAATACACGATAAACCAGCTACCCATTTTCCCTGTCATCTGTTGCCTGTCAATACACATGGAGCATATTTGTACATGATTCGATTTGTTTTGTGTTGCTTGCTTCCTCTCATCTCAATCCTTGTGTATATTCCTGAGAACAGCCATTTCAGCTTGCTGTCTCAGAAATGCTACATGCCATGTCAGTGTGAGAAGGGAAGGCTTGGAGATGTGCGACACTAGATGCACAAACTCATTATTAGATTATTAGATTGAATGTGAGAAAAATGTATGACTTGAGAAAATAGTTGTTTTAACAGTGTGCAAATGGTAAAGTTATGTGTGGGTGAGGGGTAGGAGGCGCGTGAGTGTAGTACTCACATTGACAAACATCGCCCCCTGTTGGAACTAGTCAGAATATATATAGCTGATCCTTTCCAACACAACCCAACCCAACACAGATCAGGAAATTAGCAACTATAAAAACTCAATGTAAATTGAGAATGTGTTTTACATTAAATCCAGCTATTTCATAAAAGAGAGGACCTAACAACTGATAATGAACTGATTGGCCTGTCCTCTCGTCTTACCAAAACCACCAATCAGTTCATTGCACAAGCAGGAACTATGCACAGCCAATAAGGAGGAGGATGTTTTATATAATGCCTAATTAAAGGTTCCAAACATAATACAAGAGAGAAAACATTTATTTAGGTAAGGCTACTGTACAGATCTGGACATTTAATTTAAAATGACCTTATAAGTGGGACACCCTCCCAAACCAAAACACACACACACACCACAACACACATGCACGCACGCACACACGCATGCACACACACACACACACACACACACACACACACACACACACACACACACACACACACACACACACACACACACACACACACACACACACACACACACACACACACACACACACACACACACACACACACACAGTAAAGTGCAGCAGGGATTAAACAAACACTATTAAAACCCCACTAAGGAGATACATGATGGTAACAAATGAAGCCATTAAGCACAGGCCAGGCAATTGCAGTGGACTCCATTGTTTTCAGGTTTTCTCTGCTGGAGTGCACACCAGTCTGCAGTTTCAGGCAATCTGCAGGTCCAAGACCTCAATAACCGGGTTCTTTCCCCCCCCCCACACACACACACCATTCTCTCCTCCTCCTCAGTACCTGTGCAGGACTGGCTGGAAGGTTAGGTGCTGAGAGTTAGCAAGTCACAGAGTAGTGCTACAGAGATAATTGCCATGTGATAAAGAGGTGATTGCCTGCTGGAACCAGGGGAGAATAAAACCATCAGGTTGCAACAAAATAGCAGATGCCTGACAGTAAATGGATGCTGTAGCACGGGCAACTTGTTCCCTGCTTCTTTTCTTCTCCCTTCGTTTATTTTATTTTCTTCCTTTTTTTCACATTTCGTAGCGAGAAAAAGTTATGGCCATGATGATGACGACTCAGTTCAATGCAATTTAGCTCTTTGTCTGCCACAGACATTTTGCTATCTACTGCCGAGGATAAATATACTGTAGCAATGGCTTCTGAATATGGATGAACGTTGTAGAAAAAAGAAAAAGAAAATGACTCTGAATATCTCTGTCAACACTTCCAGTTGGTGGACCAAGGCTTTTTATCAGAGCCAGTTTGTGTTACCCACTCTCATTCCAACATAATTACAGGCCTGAGCTTCCAACTTGCTGCATTTTAATTCTGAAAAAGCATCACTGAATGCCATGTTGTTATGCATGACAGTATGGCGGCTGGCATGAAGGACTGCATTATCTATGCAATGCATGTAAAGTAACGGCGGCCTTCCACCCCACTCTGTTATTCTACCATCTAGGCCTGCTGCAGCTTGTATAGGCCACTGGCAAATGGATTGCAAGCTTATTCAAGTAAGCCCAAGCCCCAAGCTCCTATTGAAAGCAGGCAGAAGAACCTGAGAGGGGGACAAAAGCCAGTGACGGGTGTGACAGTATGCTCTAACACAGGGGCCAATGAGATCAGAGGCCCTCTACCCCAAATCTCCAACCCTAGTCTGATCTTAATGAGGGCATTAACACCATCCCTATCCTACACCAAGCACAGCTCTCACATTGACTTCCTCTCATTGTTTGTTTTCTTTTTTCTGTTGTTTGTGATTTGGTTTAGATGTCCTTTTCTGAACCCCTAAAATCTCAATTTATCTTATTCAAAGCAGAATGGATGATCCCCATTTGTCACATTGATACAATTATGCAAATGACAAAAGGAGTTAATAGATAGTGGTGGCAAGGCATGTGGCTAATGGATGAGGTGCCAGCGGCGCCCGTTTTGTGGCGGGACAGCCGCTTTCAGGTTAACTGACAGGGGCATTGAGGGAAAATAATTGGCTTTTCCTATCCAGGGACTCCACGCAAATACAGGGAGAGTGGCATCTTCTGCCTCAACAGCACAATATGGTCATTAGCATCAGAGCTAGCTATAGTGGCAGAGTGATTTCTGCTTAGCTGTGTCTGACTCGGGGGGGGGGGAATAGGGAGCGATGGGATAGTCCCATCTTGATCATGTTTTTCCTCCACATAGCTGCATCCCTGATCATGAAGTACATGCCAGCATTGATTTCCCAGATAAACCCACTGGTCCAGAGGTTGCAAACACCATTGTACAATGATGGATTTTCTCTGGAATTAGGCCCTCTGTAGCTGCACTGCAGAGAGAAAACTGAGATGAGAAATACTAGGTGTGTATGTGGGTATATTCTAGGCAGTATTGGATAGAGAATGGGTTTAGCTGTGTGTGTGTTAATGCTAAGTGGTAGAGGGTGTCAGCCCAGTTCTTTATCAGTGTGTCCAGTGTAAATGGACTGTCATTACAGGTCGTTGCTAATGACACGCCAGTGGCACCGCAGCAAATTAAAAAGAGCTCAACGAGCGGAGCCACTGAGAGATGTCACTGTCACTGCCCCTCCACTTTACCTTACACAACCAGAGAGGGACACTCACAGAGAAGTTTGACCAAGGAAGATAAATGCAATTCAATTCAATTCTCCCAGGTCCCTAGAGACAGGAATAATATGCACATGTCAATCCGTTGATTTAAATGAGCCCAACAGACAGCTATTGAAACATTCCTACAGCTGCTGACAGCCCACTCACTGTGAGGATAGACAGATTCACTAAACATCGCTTTACAGACTTTTATTTTCTTCCCTTTCTATTATTCCCGTTCTACTTTCTGTTCACTTTCATGCACTATCCATCCATCAACTCCCATCTTTCCCTCCCTCTATTCTAACCTTCCTATGCTCATCTCTCCGCTCTCTCTCTCTCTCTCTCTCAATTCAATTTCAATTCAAATGGCTTTATTGGCATGGGAAACATATGTTTACATTGCCAAAGCAAGTGAAATAGATAATAAACAAAAGTGAAATAAACAATACAAAATTAACAGTAAACACTACACTCACAAAAGTTCCAAAAGAATAAAGACATTTCAAATGTCATATTATGTCTATATACAGTGTTGTAGCGATGTGCAAATAGTTAAAGTACAAAAGGGAAAATAAATAAACATAAATATGGGTTGTATTTACTCTCTCTCTCTCTCTCTCTCTCTCTCTCTCTCTCTCTCTCTCTCTCTCTCTCTCTCTCTCTCCTGTCTCTTTCTCCATCCTTTCCTCTCACTCTTTTCTCTCTATCCTCTCGCTTTATTCAAATTATTTCTCACTGCCCAGCCCTCATTTCCCTGTCTTTCTCTATTCTCCCACCATCCATACTAACCTTTTTCCCTGTCTCTCCCGCCTGCTCCCCCAGCTCATGCAGCAACAGGCAGCCATCATGGCAGCGAGCCACGGAGGCTACCTGACTCCCAGCGTGGCCTTCCCCGCCACCCAGATTCACCAGATGGGGGCGCTCAACATCAATGGTCTCCCACACAACTCCATGACCCCGGTGTCGGCTGAATTTCATCAGGCGCTGGGTGAGCAATGGGTTTCATTCCCTTTGGGTGAGTGTTTGTGTGTGTTTATGTGAGTGTGGGGAGTTTCGGAAATGGGTGAGGGAAGAGGGAACTCAGACTGCAGCAAGGCCAAGAGAAAAGAGTAGATTTAGTGCCTGCCTACTACTGATAATCCCACATTTTAGAAAAAATACATCTGATGTGATTTGCATATTTCTGTTGTGTATGCAGATATATTTTGGTGCGATAAATCGAATCGGGAGCATAATAGATACGTTTACAGGTACAGGCACTCATTTCCCCTCCGTCACTGGTTGAATCAACGTTGTTTCCACGTCATTTCAATTAAATTACATTAAACCAACGTGGAATAGATGTTGAAATGACGTCTGTGCCCAGTGGGGATCTGCATGCAATTCTCTCTGTTTTCCATTACAAACGGCCCCATCATTCTATACAGACACATTAAAGGGAGCGCAGCAGAGGACTTTGAGATAGCTTCTGCATAACATTTGCTTATTCAGCAATACTTCATTTTTGTGAACCTGAGGAACCCACAAGATCTTCTCTCACAAAGCATGCATCGAAATGAATAATACACAAGTCTTTGTTGTGTTTATTTGTATTTTTTCCCGACATTGCAGTATTGTGACTTTGGTAACTGTATAACTGAATAACTGTATATCAATGAGGGAATCAACAATCAAGATGGTGCATCAGTCTGACATGACACATTTTAAAGAACCTTTACTTTCTACTGTGAAAATCAATATCACAGAATGGGTTCTGTCAGTGACCATCTCTCTCTCTCTCTCTCTCTCTCTCTCTCTCTCTCTCTCTCTCTCTCTCTCTCTCTCTCTCTCTCTCTCTCTCTCTCTCTCTCTCTCTCTCTCTCTCTCTCTCTCTGCTCTCTCTCTCTCTCTCTCGCTCTCTTTCACACAATACCCCATAATGACAAAGCAAAAATATGTTTTTGGAAATTTTTGGTAATTTATTACAAATAAAAAACTGAAATATGACATTTACATAAGTATTCAGACCCTTTACTCAGTACTTTGTTGAAGCGCCTTTGGCAATGTTTACAGCCTCAAGTCTTCTTGGGTATGACGCTACAAGCTTGGCACAGCTGTATTTGGGGAGTTTCTCCCATTCTTCTCTGCAGATCCTCTCAAGCTCTGTCAGGTTGGATGGGGAGTGTTGCTGCACAGCTATTTTCAGGTCTCTTCAGAGATGTTCGATCGGGTTCAACTCCAGGCTCTGGCTGGGCCACTCAAGGACTTTCAGATACTTGTCCCGAAGCCACTCCTGTGTTCTCTTGGCTGTGTGCTTAGGGTTGTTGTCCTGTTGGAAGGTGAACCTTTGCCCCAGTGTGAGGTCCTGAGCGCTTTGGAGCAGGTTTTCATCAAGGATCTCTCTGTACTTTGCTCCGTTCATCTTTGCCTCAATCCTGACTAGTCTCCCAGTCCCTGCCGTTGAAAAACATCCCCACAGCATGATGCTGCCACCACCATGCTTCACCGTAGGGATGGTGCTAGGTTTCCTCCAGACGTGACGCTTGGCATTCAGGCTAAAGAGCAATCTTGGTTTCATCAGTCCAGAGAATCTTGTTTCTCATGGTCTGAGTCCTTTAGGTCCCTTTTGGCAAACTCCAAGCGGGCTGTGATGTTATTTTTACTGAGGAGTGGCTTCCGTCTGGCCAC
Source organism: Coregonus lavaretus (assembly GCF_964263955.1). Classification (NCBI taxonomy): domain Eukaryota; kingdom Metazoa; phylum Chordata; class Actinopteri; order Salmoniformes; family Salmonidae; genus Coregonus; species Coregonus lavaretus. The sequence continues at coordinate 23,852 of NW_028166183.1, read as the reverse complement.
TCTACCATAAAGGCCTGATTGGTGGAGTGCTGCAGAGATGGTTGTCCTTCTGGAAGGTTCTCCCATCTTCACAGAGGAACTCTAGAGCTCTGTCAGAGTGACCATCAGGTCATTGGTCACCTCCCTGACCAAGGCCCTTCTCCCCCGATTGGTCAGTTTGGCCGGGCGGCCAGCTCATTTAAGAATGATGGAGGCCACTGTGTTCTTGGGGACCTTCAACGCTGCAGAAATTGTTGGTACCCTTCCCCAGATCTGTGCCTCGACACAATCCTGTCTCGGAGCTCTACTGACAATTCCTTCGACCTCATGGCTTGGTTTTTGCTCTGACATGCACTGTCAACTGTGGGACCTTATATAGACAGGAGTGTGCCTTTCCAAATCATGTCCAATCAATTGAATTTACCACAGATGGACTCCAATCAAGTTGTAGAAACATCTCAAGGATGATCAATGGAAACAAGATGCACCTGAGCTCAATTTTGAGTCTCATAGCAAAGTGTAAGGGTTGGGGTGAGGTGTGACCCAGGTGCGGTGCAGGATATACAGTAGGCAGTAGGCAGAGATGGTGAAACAAGGATCTTTACTGGTGGTCCCGAAGTCAGAATACAAAATAACGAACTTATCACGATAAAAGAAAGGCGGAGCAAATAACTCTCCAAAAACCGGCTGACAGCCAAAATACGAAATACTACCTACGACTGAAACAAATAACGAAACAGGGAGAACACTTCTCAAGTATCTGTTTATAGGTCTCCGATCAGACACTGAGTAGTACTGCTGGACATAGAGAAACTAACAGAGAAAACTGAGCAAGGGAACACAGGGAAGTGTGGGCATAAATACACAGGTGAACAGGTAGACACAGGTGACACCAATAGGATACTGATTAGTCCAGACTGTGAGTGAGGAGGTGCCTAAGGTTGTCGGAGGGGTGGGTCGCTCCGGAACTGCGACCCCCTCCTGTAACAGCAAAGGGGCTGAATACTTATGTAAATAAGGTATTTCTGTTTTTTATTTTTAATACATTTTCAAACATTTCTAAAAACCTGTTTTTGCTTTGTCATTATAGGGTATTGTATGTAAATTGCTGAGGATTTTTATTTATTTAATACATTTTAGAATAAGGCTGTAACATAACAAAATATGGAAAAAGTCAAGGGGTCTGATTACTTTCCCGAAGGCACTGTATATATGCACTCAAGTTAAGCGTTGTCGTTGGAGGAGGCTGGAGAGGGTCTATTTGTCAAATATTCACAGTGAAATTTTTTGTGCAAAGTGGGCACTTTTTTTACACACGGATAATCAATCAAAGACAGTGATTAAAAGTGCTTCTTCTCTGTTGATAATACAGGACAGAATTATACTGCATCGTATGTGTTGCGTTTGACTGCAGTATAATCCTACTGTGATGAAAGACCAAGAGACAGGACCACTGCATGTACTTTATATGCACATATTGTATGGACTATGTGTGCAGTAAATACACAATACTGATTTGAAATATACAGAAGTGCATAGTCAATGCCAGGATATATAGAAATATATAATTTCATATAAATGTAACCTATTCAAAGGGCCTCATGATACTGCATCACCTTGTACGAGAGAGCAATCCTTTATATGATATTCATAACAAAAACAGGCTTTTGTGGGGGGGTTGGAATCAATGGCGTATCAATGCAAGGAGCTTAATGAATGGGCCTGTGGTATTGAAAAGAGCTCACCATGGTGTGTGTTCTGGAACCCTAGTGTGTGTTCTGGAACCCTGGTGTGTGTTCTGGAACCCTAGTGTGTGTTCTGGGACCCTGGTGTGTGTTCTGGAACCCTAGTGTGTGTTCTGGAACCCTAGTGTGTGTTCTGGAACCCTGGTGTGTGTTAGTGAACCCTAGTGTGTGTTCTGGAACCCTGGTGTGTGTTCTGGAACCCTAGTGTGTGTTCTGGGACCCTGGTGTGTGTTCTGGAACCCTAGTGTGTGTTCTGGGACCCTGGTGTGTGTTCTAGAGTTGGACACGCTTCAGTGTAAGCTACAGTCTGTTGATTACCTTATTATTGAATCCAATGCATTATTAATCCCTGCAAGAGCGCATGGCTTTTCTTGAATTTCCAAAGACTACAATAAATATGAAATACATGTTTATTTCATTGATTAATTCATTGGCGTCTGTGCTGGTAGGCAGCAGACTGGTGTATGTTTACAGCAACCTCCCCTTTCACACATCCAACAGCCCATTACTTATTTAGAGTTCATTGAAGGAACACATAACATTACTGGCAAGGCTGTCTGTTTAAGGGGGCTGAGCGTTTCTACAGCCATTCAGAGACTTTGGGACTCATGCTCGTCCCATGTAGCTCAGTTGGTAGAGCATGGCGCTTGCAATGCCAGGGTTGTGGGTTTGATTCCCACGGGGGGCCAGTATGAAAAAAAAAATGCACTCACTAACTGTAAGTCGCTCTGGATAAGAGCGTCTGCTAAATGAGTAAAATGTAATGCGCTAAATAAGTGGAATAATTCATCGTAACGTCAAAGACATGCTTTCGTGTTCTTTAGTGATGCTGACCCACTGGGAGTGGTTTAAATGTATGCATAAAGTTGTCTCATGGACTCTCCATATCTTGACACAATGCATTGCCACTATATTTAGATATGTCCCAAAAGTCAGCAGTGCCAAATATGTGGCCTAGTCATCAACTATAGAAAAGTGTGAGCCTCTATCTTGATAACCTTAGCCTAAATCTGGAGAAATGCATACCATATCAGTGGCTGATGACAGGTGCCTCACTAAATCCCACAATGCAGTGCCTGCATTTCCATAGACCACAAACAGTGCCGTAAAGATTACCATTCAAAGCCTGCCTGATCTTCAGGTAAACGTGGAGCATTATCCTCTTTTGTAATGATCTGAATCACCTCTGCGCCCACCTACCTACCATTCTGCCATAAAAACACAACAACATCGATAAAGCTTGTGTAGGACAGCCAAAAAAGTTTAGAGAGCCTCAAAGGTTAAAACCTTTTACTGCTGTGGGCTAAATCAGTGTCACACAAAGTGATTATTGGTAGTCTTAAACAAATCTACTTTGAAACAAAAGTATACACCTCACACACATGGTTATGGGCTTAAAATAAAGAAGACACCTGTACCATGTCAGATATAGAGTTGAAATGTATTCCATTTTCAGTTTGCATCCCAATATTACACTTTATATACATAACAGAAGACTGAAATGTAACATCTTCGTATTTCTTTATTTTATTAATTATGAAATTATGAAAAATATTAATAACATTCCACCCATGACGCCAAAGAGGCCGCTTTTGGTCATTGACTGCAGGAAAGGGCTACGGGGTGTTCTCTGAAAACAATGAAACATCCATTTGATCAACAGATGTAAAGCATTTAAGCTTGATGGCGCATAAGCAGCCGGCCAGATGGTTGACTTGATTAAAGCATGTGTCCTTACAATGATACATGATGATCCTTTTTGAAAATAATGTTCAGCAGGAGCACTTCCTGAGCTACAAAATAAATCAAAATGAAGCGGTAAAAAAATATGGACCGATCCCAGGGGATAATCATATGAGCTGGAAGTGTATAATCAAAGTCACATAATGTTACGTTCCAGAGCGCTGCTCTACATGGGCTGAATGCATACGTTACATATAGGGCCCTGCTTAACTGCACTCCCATTCAATTCAGCCCTAATTGTGTCATTGATGAAAGTGGGTTTAGATTGGGGTCAAAAACATGATGCAGGACGATTCCACATACTTACTAAAGCCACAGCTGAAGCTAATGAGCTGTTTGACATAGTGTTTGTGATCCCCTGAAGGGCTCTGAGCAGCACTACCCTCAGTGGGAACGCCTGCCTGACTGGGCTGCCTGCCTGCCTGAGCTCAGGCCTGCCTCACCTTGGGTTGCTGTGTGTCACATTAGCTATGGGATTCCAGCTCAGACAGAATCCCCCCTTTGGCACAAGCCCCATTTATCCTCCCAGGGTTGCTGCATATAGACCACTATACTGAATCACATTTTATAAAATATCTACCATATAAAGTCTCACCATCATCTAAAATAGAGCTCGTTTTTTTAGGCTGGACTTCATCACATTGCCATGGGTAGGATTTTAATTACCCAAAATAATGTTTAGTAGCAACATTTTGTAGATCTCTTGCAATCTTAATCTATACCATGACCTTTTTACATTGACGTTTGAACAACCAGAATATTTTGACCGCAGTTTGCCCTCCGAGTATATACGAGTGCACCTAGTTTTAAAAATCAACTAAATGAAAACATCTGTTATGAATGCTTATTTCTTGCTTCACTGAGAGACTGTCCTTGTGTACATAATGACTGTGGTCCTCTCCAATATGGGTCCAGTGCTCCTTGTTGATTTTATTGTATAATTAGCATTATACATACTTTTGTTGCATATGGCTGGTCTCTTTCTCAGTGCAATCATAATAGGGTGTAAATCTACCATTTTCCCAAAGAACAGACTGCAATAATGTAAATGTAAATGTAATTACGTTTTCATAACATAAAACCAGGTGGAATATGTAGTAGACTTAAATTCATGGCATAATAACCGTAGAAAGCTGACAGGTAAGACAGAGTTGTGTAATATAAGCAATCTCTTGACCCACAGCATCCTATTACCCATTCTGGAGCGCAAAACAACATGTCATTATTATGGGCCGATGCATTCAGTAAACAGGCATATGTATATTCATATGCTTGTGTGTGCTTTGTAAACACGCTATGAATATGATTTTCACAACGCGAGGCTATATGTCCACTGGAGTAAAAAAATGAAATGTCTTGTTATGTATGGCACCATATGGAGTACAATCTTTCTCATACTCGAGCTAGAAAGACATTTACTGAGGCCTGCTCCTAATATTTGAGCAGTAAGTTATGGGATGATATGGGTGTGTGAACAAAAGTAATATGAGGCTAAATGAAATCATGTTCTCAGTATATTCTTCACAATCCCACTTGTCCATAGAGAAGTACCTATTGTATACCAACATTTTTGAGCAGTTTCACCCCCTTATCTCTCTCAGAGATATACACTGAGTGTACAAAACATTAGGAACACCATCCTAATATTGAGTTTTACCCCCCCCCCCCTCCCCCTGCCACCCACCCCTTTTGCCCTCAGAACAGCCTCAATTTGTCAGGGCATGGACTCTACAGGTGTCGAAAGCGTTCCACAGGGATGCTGGCCCATGTTGACTCCAATGCTTCCCACAGTTGTGTCAAGTTGGCTGGATGTCCTTTGGGTGGTGGACCATTCTTGATACACACGGGAAACTGTTGAGAGTGAAAAACCCAGCAGTGTTGCAGTTCTTGACACATTCAAACCAGTGCGCCTGGCACCTACTACCATACCCCGTTCAAAGGCACTTAAATATTTTGTCTTGCCCATTCACCCTCTGAATGGCACACATGCACAATCCATGTCTCATTTGCCTCAAGGCTTAAACATCCTTCTTTAACCTGTCTCCTCCCCTTCATCTTTCATCTACACTGATTGAAGTGGATTTAACAGGTGACATCAATAAGGGATCATAGCTTTCTCCTGGATTCTCCTGGTCAGTCTATGTCATGGAAATATGTTTTGTACACTCAGTGTATTGGTGTCAATATAGGTGTCAATAGGTGTCAATATATTGATGTTAATAGAGGGGTTATCTCTCTCAGAGATATATATTGGTGTCAATGGAAGGCCCAAAATATTGTCAAAGACTCCAGCCACCCAAGTCATAGACTGTTCTCTCTGCTACCGCATGACAAGCGGTGCCGATGCACCAAGTCTGGAACCAACAGGACCCTGAACAGCTTCTACCCCTAAGCCATAAGACTGCTAAATAGTTAGTTAAATAGCTACCTGGAGTATCTGCATTGACCCTTTTTGCACTAACTTTTTTGACTCATCACATACGTTGCTGCTACTGTGGACTATCTGTCACTTTATTTCTAGTTATATGTAATATAATAATAATAATAATAATATGCCATTTAGCAGACGCTTTTATCCAAAGCGACTTACAGTCATGCGTGCATACATTTAATTTTTTTTGTGTATGGGTGGTCCCAGGGTTCGAACCCACTACCTTGGCGTTACAAGCGCCGTGCTCTACCAGCTGAGCTACAGAGGACCACATATGTAAATATCTACCTCAATTACCTCGTACCCCTGCACATCGACTCAGTACTGGTACCCCTTGTAAATAACCAAGTTATCGTTACTCATTGTGTATCTATTATTACTTTTATTATTACGTGTTTAACTTTTTTATTATTTCTCTATTGTCTCTGTCTCTGCATTGTTGGGAAGGGCCTGTAAGTAAGCATTTCACTGTTAGTCTACACCTGTAGAAGCATGTGACGAATGAAATTTGATTTGAGCTGAGTAGTGTTAATTATTTAAAGCTATATATTTCTCTATCTGTACTCTCTCACATTACACATCGTGGACATAGCTCCCTGCTGCTGTCTCAACTCCATGATACACTGGGCTCTCCCTGGCCCCAAGGTCCATCAGTTCCGCCCAACCAGCACAATCTCCCAACCTGTGACTTCTATAATCTCCTTTTTCTGGGCTCTTATCACACACTGCATCTGCCTGCTGACCCTGAAGCACACAGCGGCCGCCGCCCACTGCTAAGCCTTGGAAAATGAATTTGCCTGATGATGGAGAGGCTGCATTATGGCGCTGTACAGTAGACTGTGTGTGGCCAGCCAGACTGGCTGTCTGAGCCCTCAGAACGGGGAGCAGCAGTCTCCTGGGGCCCCGCCAGAGAATGGGCCAGAGCTGTAGACTAATTCATCACAGGTCGGCAGAAAACAAGCAATCGCAGGGAGCTTAAACAAAGAAATGGTGCAAAAGACACAACAGCTCTCGCCGGGATCCAGGCAATTCCCCTGTTCTCAGCGGTTGGCTGCATGAGTGTCAGGTTAAAGAAGGATTTTTAAGCCTTGAGACAATGGATTGTGTATGTGTGCCATTCAGAGAGCTCTTTACTTCTCTATAGGGGATCTTTACTTCTCTATAACGACTATTTTCCTTGTCTATAGGTGCTCTTTACTTCTCTATAGGGGCTCTTTACTTCTCTATAGATGCTCTTTACTTCTCTATAGGGGCTCTTTACTTCTATAGAGGCTCTTTACTTCTCTATAGGGGCTCTTTACTTCTCTATAGAGGCTCTTTACTTCTATAGAGGGTCTTTACTTCTCTATAGAGGCTCTTTACTTCTCTATAGAGGCTTTTTACTTCTCTATAGAGGCTCTTTACTTCTCTATAGGTGCTCTTTACTTCTCTATAGAGGCTCATTACTTCTCTATAGGGGCTCTTTACTTATCTATAGAGGCTCTTTACTTCTTTATAGGCTCTTTACTTCACTATAGAGGCTCTTTACGTCTCTATAGAGGCTCTTTACTTCTCTATAGAGGATCTTTACTTCTCTAAAGGGGCTCTTTACTTCTCTATAACGACTATTTACCTCCCTATAGAGGCTCTTTACTTCTCTATAGAGGCTCTTTACTTCTCTATAGGGGCTCTTTACTACTCTGTAGAGGCTCTTTACTTCTCTATAGAGGCTTTTACTTCTCTATAGAGGCTCTTTACTTCTCTATATAGGGCTCTTTACTTCTCTATATAGGCTTTTTACTTCTCTATAGGGGCTCTTTACTTCTCTATAGAGGCTCTTTACTTCTCTATAGGGGCTTTTCACTTCTCTATAGAGGCTATTTACTTCTCTATAGGGGCTCTTTACCTCTCAATATAGGCTCTTTACTTCTCTATAGGGGCTCTTTACTTCTCTATAGATGCCCTTTACTTCTCTATAGAGGCACTTTACTTCTCTATAGAGGCTCTTTCCTTCTCTAAAGGGGCTCTTTACTTCTCTATAGAGGCTCTTTACTTCTCTATAGAGGCCTTTTACTTCTCTATAGAGGCTCTTTACTACTCTATAGAGGCTCTTTACTTCTCTATAGAGGCTCTTTACTTTTCCATAGGGGCTCTTTACTTCTCTATAGAGGCTCTTTACTTCTATAGAGGCTCTTTACTTCTCTATAGAGGCTCTTTACTTCTCTATATAGGCTCTTTACTTCTCTATAGGGGCTCTTTACTTATCTATAGAGGCTCTTTACTTCTTTATAGGCTCTTTACTTCACTATAGAGGCTCTTTACGTCTCTATAGAGGCTCTTTACTTCTCTATAGAGGATCTTTACTTCTCTAAAGGGGCTCTTTACTTCTCTATAACGACTCTTTACCTCCCTATAGAGGCTCTTTACTTCTCTATAGAGGCTCTTTACTTCTCTATAGGGGCTCTTTACTACTCTGTAGAGGCTCTTTACTTCTCTATAGAGGCTTTTACTTCTCTATAGAGGCTCTTTACTTCTCTATATAGGGCTCTTTACTTCTCTATAGAGGCTTTTTACTTCTCTATAGGGGCTCTTTACTTCTCTATAGAGGCTCTTTACTTCTCTATAGGGGCTTTTCACTTCTCTATATAGGCTCTTTACTTCTCTATAGGGGCTCTTTACTTCTCTATAGATGCCCTTTACTTCTCTATAGAGGCGCTTTACTTCTCTATAGGGGCTCTTTACTTCTCTAAAGGGGCTCTTTACTTCTCTATAGAGGCACTTTACTTCTCTATAGAGGCTCTTTCCTTCTCTAAAGGGGCTCTTTACTTCTCTATAGAGGCTCTTTACTTCTCTTTAGAGGCTCTTTACTTCTCTATAGAGGCTCTTTACTTTTCCATAGGGGCTCTTTACTTCTCTATAGAGGCTCTTTACTTCTATAGAGGCTCTTTACTTCTCTATAGAGGCTCTTTACTTCTCTATATAGGCTCTTTACTTCTCTATAACGACTCTTTACCTTCCTATAGAGGCTCTTTACCTCTCGATAGAGGCTCTTTACTTCTCTATAACGACTCTTTACCTCCCTATAGAGGCTCTTTACTTCTCTATAGGGGCTCTTTACTTCTGTATAACAACTCTTTACCTACCTATAGAGGCTCTTTACTTCTCTATAGAGGCTCTTTACTTCTCTAAAGGGGCTCTTTACTTCTCTATAACGACTCTTTACCTCCCTATAGAGGCTCTTTACTTCTCTATAGAGGCTCTTTACTTCTCTATAGGGGCTCTTTACTACTCTGTAGAGGCTCTTTACTTCTCTAAAGGGGCTCTTTACTTCTTTATAGAGGCTCTTTACTTCTCTATAGAGGCTCTTTACTTCTCTATAGCGACTCTTTACTTCTCTATAGAGGCTCTTTACTTCTCTATATAGGCTCTTTACTACTCTGTAGAGGCTCTTTACTTCTCTATAGGTGCTCTTTACTTCTCTATAGAGGCTCTTTACTTCTCTAAAGGGGCTCTTTACTTCTCTAAAGGGGCTCTTTACTTCTCTAAAGGGGCTCTTTACTTCTATAGAGGCTCTTTACTTCTCTAAAGGGGCTCTTTACTTCTATAGAGGCTCTTTACTTCTCTATAGAGGCTATTTACTTCTCTATAGGGGCTCTTTACTTCTATAGAGGCTCTTTACTTCTCTATAGAGACTGTTTACTTCTCTATAGAGGCTCTTTACTTCTCTATAGAGGCTCTTTACTACTCTGTAGAGGCTCTTTACTTCTCTAAAGGGGCTCTTTACTTCTCTATAGAGGCTCTTTACTTCTCTATAGAGGCTCGTTACTTCTCTATAGCGACTCTTTACTTCTCTATAGAGGCTCTTTACTTCTCTATATAGGCTCTTTACTACTCTGTAGAGGCTCTTTACTTCTCTATAGAGGCTCTTTACTTCTCTATAGGGGCTCTTTACTTCTCTATAGAGACTCTTTACCTCCCTATAGAGGCTCTTTACTTCTCTATAGAGGCTCTTTACTTCTCTATAGAGGCTCTTTACTTCTCTATAGAGGCTATTTACTTCTCTATAGGGGCTCTTTACTTCTATAGAGGCTCTTTACTTCTCTATAGGGGCTCTTTACTTCTCTATAGAGGCTTTTACTTCTCTATAGAGGCTCTTTACTTCTCTATAGAGGCTCTTTACTTCTCTATAGGGGCTCTTTACTTCTCTATAGAGACTCTTTACCTCCCTATAGAGGCTCTTTACTTCTCTATAGAGCCTCTTTACTTCTCTATAGAGGCTCTTTACTTCTCTAAAGGGGCTCTTTACTTCTCTATAGAGGCTCTTTACTTCTCTATAGAGGCTCTTTACTTCTCTAAAGGGGCTCTTTACTTCTCTATAGAGGCTCTTTACTTCTCTAAAGGGGCTATTTACTTCTCTAAAGGGGCTCTTTACTTCTATAGAGGCTCTTTACTTCTCTAAAGGGGCTCTTTACTTCTCTAAAGGGGCTCTTTACTTCTATAGAGGCTCTTTGCTTCTCTATAGAGGCTCTTTACTTCTCTATAGGGGCTCTTTACTTCTATAGAGGCTCTTTACTTCTCTATAGGGGCTCTTTACTTCTCTATAGAGGCTTTTACTTCTCTATAGAGGCTCTTTACTTCTCTATAGAGGCTCTTTACTTCTCTATAGGGGCTCTTTACTTCTCTATAGAGACTCTTTACCTCCCTATAGAGGCTCTTTACTTCTCTATAGATGCTCTTTACTTCTCTATAGAGGCTCTTTACTTCTCTAAAGAGGCTCTTTACTTCTCTATGGAGGCTTTTTACTTCTCTATAGGGGCTCTTTACTTATCTATAGAGGCTCTTTACTTCTTTATAGGCTCTTTACTTCACTATAGAGGCTCTTTACGTCTCTATAGAGGCTCTTTACTTCTCTATAGAGGATCTTTACTTCTCTAAAGGGGCTCTTTACTTCTCTATAACGACTCTTTACCTCCCTATAGAGGCTCTTTACTTCTCTATAGAGGCTCTTTACTTCTCTATAGGGGCTCTTTACTACTCTGTAGAGGCTCTTTACTTCTCTATAGAGGCTTTTACTTCTCTATAGAGGCTCTTTACTTCTCTATATAGGGCTCTTTACTTCTCTATAGAGGCTTTTTACTTCTCTATAGGGGCTCTTTACTTCTCTATAGAGGCTCTTTACTTCTCTATAGGGGCTTTTCACTTCTCTATATAGGCTCTTTACTTCTCTATAGGGGCTCTTTACTTCTCTATAGATGCCCTTTACTTCTCTATAGAGGCGCTTTACTTCTCTATAGGGGCTCTTTACTTCTCTAAAGGGGCTCTTTACTTCTCTATAGAGGCACTTTACTTCTCTATAGAGGCTCTTTCCTTCTCTAAAGGGGCTCTTTACTTCTCTATAGAGGCTCTTTACTTCTCTATAGAGGCTCTTTACTTCTCTATAGAGGCTCTTTACTACTCTTTAGAGGCTCTTTACTTCTCTATAGAGGCTCTTTACTTTTCCATAGGGGCTCTTTACTTCTCTATAGAGGCTCTTTACTTCTATAGAGGCTCTTTACTTCTCTATAGAGGCTCTTTACTTCTCTATATAGGCTCTTTACTTCTCTATAACGACTCTTTACCTTCCTATAGAGGCTCTTTACCTCTCGATAGAGGCTCTTTACTTCTCTATAACGACTCTTTACCTCCCTATAGAGGCTCTTTACTTCTCTATAGGGGCTCTTTACTTCTGTATAACAACTCTTTACCTACCTATAGAGGCTCTTTACTTCTCTATAGAGGCTCTTTACTTCTCTAAAGGGGCTCTTTACTTCTCTATAACGACTCTTTACCTCCCTATAGAGGCTCTTTACTTCTCTATAGAGGCTCTTTACTTCTCTATAGGGGCTCTTTACTACTCTGTAGAGGCTCTTTACTTCTCTAAAGGGGCTCTTTACTTCTCTATAGAGGCTCTTTACTTCTCTATAGAGGCTCTTTACTTCTCTATAGCGACTCTTTACTTCTCTATAGAGGCTCTTTACTTCTCTATATAGGCTCTTTACTACTCTGTAGAGGCTCTTTACTTCTCTATAGGTGCTCTTTACTTCTCTATAGAGGCTCTTTACTTCTCTAAAGGGGCTCTTTACTTCTCTAAAGGGGCTCTTTACTTCTATAGAGGCTCTTTACTTCTCTAAAGGGGCTCTTTACTTCTCTAAAGGGGCTCTTTACTTCTATAGAGGCTCTTTACTTCTCTATAGAGGCTATTTACTTCTCTATAGGGGCTCTTTACTTCTATAGAGGCTCTTTACTTCTCTATAGAGACTGTTTACTTCTCTATAGAGGCTCTTTACTTCTCTATAGAGGCTCTTTACTACTCTGTAGAGGCTCTTTACTTCTCTAAAGGGGCTCTTTACTTCTCTATAGAGGCTCTTTACTTCTCTATAGAGGCTCTTTACTTCTCTATAGCGACTCTTTACTTCTCTATAGAGGCTTTTACTTCTCTATAGAGGCTCTTTACTTCTCTATAGAGGCTCTTTACTTCTCTATAGGGGCTCTTTACTTCTCTATAGAGACTCTTTACCTCCCTATAGAGGCTCTTTACTTCTCTATAGATGCTCTTTACTTCTCTATAGAGGCTCTTTACTTCTCTAAAGAGGCTCTTTACTTCTCTATGGAGGCTTTTTACTTCTCTATAGGGGCTCGTTACTTATCTATAGAGGCTCTTTACTTCTCTATAGAGACTTTTTACTTCTCTATAGGGGCTCTTTACTTCTCTATAGAGGCTCTTTACTTCTATAGAGGCTCTTTACTTCTCTATAGGGGTTCTTTACTTCTCTATAGAGGCTCTACTTCTCTATAGACGCTCTTTACTTCTCTATAAAGGCTTTTTCTTCTCTATAGGGGTTCTTTACTTCTCTATAGGGGCTCTTTACTTCTCTATAGGGGCTCTTTACTTCTCTATAGAGGCTCTTTACTTCTCTATAGAGGCTCTTTACTTCTCTATACCGAGTCTTTACCTCCCTATAGAGGCTATTTACTTCTCTATAGAGGCTTTTTACTTCTCTGTAGAGGCTCTTTACTTCTTTATAGAGGCTTTTTACTACTCTATAGAGGCTCTTTACTTCTCTATACCGAGTCTTTACCTCCCTATAGAGGCTATTTACTTCTCTATAGAGGCTTTTTACTTCTCTATAGGGGCTCTTTACTTCTCTATAGAGGCTCTTTACTTCTTTATAGAGGCTCTTTACTTCTTTATAGAGCCTCTTTACTGAGTTGGTCCCATGTGGGCTGTTTCTCAGAGAGGGCTGATGCTCCACCGCGGAGCTTACTTTCAAAGCCACCACCATTCATAGTGAGATCCTCCTCTAATAGACTTATTCACATTCCGCCCAAGATTGCATATTTTCAACAAGAGGCTGGTTTTAAAATTCATATAACGAGAGATGAGCATCCAATTCTATTCTAACCGTGAAACATCCTGCAATTGTGTGTGTGTGTGCTTATTCATGGTGTGTCAAACTATTGGATATTTTTCATTATGTTTAAAGAGGGTAGGCATCTGTGTTTTTCTTCCCCTGTCCACACTGAGAAAATATTTCTCTGTAATCTCCTCTGTCTCTCAGGATCTTACTGGAGTTGCAGTGGTTTCCTCTTCCTGCTCTCACTCGGAGCCAGCAGGGTGTCTCACAAACATGTTTTACAGGTTGACTTCCCAGTGATCCAGCGGGATATCTCACCACCAGCGCCTGCTATGTGGCAGTCCTTGTGATGGAGGGAAAGGAGGTGTAGTGAGCAAAAGTGTGTGTGTGTGTGTGTGGGGTAGTCTGTAAAAGTATAAATGTCCTTGTCTCAGCAGGCCTCAGCTCTCCACCAGCCAACATCACCACTCCCAGCATCGTCACTCCCATCGTCAACGGCTTCACGGGTATCCCCCACCATCAGCCCAACGGACATCCCACCGTGGAGACCATGTACACCAATGGTCTCTCGCCCTACACCACCCAGAGCCCCACCGCCGCAGACACCCTCCAGCAAGCCTTCACCGGAGTACAGCAATACACAGGTATTGTACACAGGATACACATCTAGAAGTAGAGCAATACAGAGTACAGGTACTGTGCATGCTGGCCTGAGCCCTTAAGCCCTGGCCCAGACTGAGAGCGATGTGCACTAATATGGTGCAGGAGTAAAATCAGGGACGTTTTTGTGTACCATGGAAATCAATGCCTTCCAAGCAGCAGAATGGCTACTGTATCTTTATAAGTTCATGTTATTTTGCAATGCAACATTGAGTGACAAAACTACATAACTGACAGCATACACACAGCATAACTGACCGAAAACAAGAGAGATACTGTATTAAGTGGTATAGAGATCTATACGAGATATACCAATACAAAATTGTGTGCATGAAACTTTGTGTGTGTGTGTGTGTGTGTGTGTGTGTGTGTGTGTGTGTGTGTGTGTGTATTACAGCTATCTACCCAGCAGGCACACTGACTCCCATAGGCCAGACTCTTCCTCAGCCATCACAGGGCATCCAGCAGCAGCAACAGAGAGAAGGTGAGGGTGAGAGAACAATATTACTATTTTACAATGCTATTATAAATATTCACTTTTATTGCTTTATTGTCATATTGCTATATTGCATTTTACAGGTTTAAGAGTATTATGTTAAATACAAATGCATTTCATATTTTGGTATTACACTTTCCTAGTAATATTGTCTAGGTGTTATAATGCAGTGATTAAATGTTCCCATTTTGGAAATAAAAGTGTTACATAGTACTGTGTACGCATAATGGTATTATCTGGGGCAAAGATAAAATAATCAATCATCATCATCTGCATGTGATGCAGTCTTGACTTTGACTTTAACCTTTACCTAAATGTAGACTACATGGAGATTACATTTGACCATCTAATGGCTGATTGCATTGTGTAATCCATTGACTGTGTTCAAACACATGTATTGTCACATCCCAATCTGCTTAGTTGATTATGATGACAACCGTGTGTAATGTATTGTCATTTTGGATTCACTATTTCTAAATCATTACCAGTCTGTTTTTCCTCAAATACAGTGCCTTCGGAAAGTATTCAGGCCCCTTGACTTTTTCAATATTTAGTTACGTTACAGCCTTATTCTGAAATTGATTACATTCCTTTTTTTCCTCATCAATCTACTCACAATACCCCATAATGACAAAACGAAAACAGGTTTTTAGAAATTGTATCAAATTTATAAAATAAAACAGAAATACCTTATTTACTTAAGTATTCAGACCCTTTGCTATGAGACTCAAAATTGAGCTCAGATGCATCCTGTTTCCATTGATCATCCTTCAGATGTTTCAACAACTTCATTGGAGTCCACCAGTGGTACATGCAATTGATTGGACATGATTTGGAAAGGCACACACCGGTCTATATAAGGTCCCACAGTTGACAGTGCATGTCAGAGCAAAAATAAAGCCATGAGGTCGAAGGAATTGTCCGTAGAGCTCTGAGACAGGATTGTGTCGAGGCACAGATCTGGGGAAGGGTACCAACAATTTCTGCAGCATTGAAGGTCCCCAAGAACACAGTGGCCTCCATCATTCTTAAATGGAAGAAGTTTGGAACCACCAAGACTCTTCCTAGAGCTGGCCCCCCGGCCAAACTGAGGGGTAAAGGGCATTGGTTAGGGAGGTGACCAAGAACCCGATGGTCACTCTGACAGAGCTCCAGAGTTCCTCTGTTGAGATGGGAGACCCTTCCAGAAGGATAACCATCTCTGCAGCACTCCACCAATCAGGTCTTTATGGTAGAGTGGCCAGACGGAAGCCACTCCTCAGTAAAAGGCACATGACATCCCGCTTGGAGTTTGCCAAAAGGCACCTAAAGGACTCTGACCATGAGAAACAAGATTCTCTGCTCTGATGAAACCAAGATGTACCTTTTTGGCCTGAATGCCAAGCGTCATGTCTGGAGGAAACCTGGCACCATCCCTACGGTGAAGCATGGTGGTGGCAGCATCATGCTGTGGGGATGTTTTTCTCACTGCAGGGACTGGGAGACTAGTCAGGATCGAGGGAAAGATGAACGGAGCAAAGTACAGAGAGACCCTTGATGAAAACCTGCTCCAGAGCGCTCATGACCTCAGACTGGGGCGAATGTTCACCTTCCAACAGGACAACGACCATAAGCACACTGCCATGACCACGCAGGAGTGGCTTCGGGATAAGTCTCTGAATGTCCTTGAGTGGCCCAGCCAGAGCCCGGACTTGAACCAGATCGAACATCTATGGAGAGACCAGAAAATAGCTGTGCAGCAACGCTCCCCATCCAACCTGACAGAGCTTGAGAGGATCTGCAGAGAAGAATGGGAGAAACTCCCCAAATACACATGTGCCAAGCTTGTAGCGTCATACCCAAGAAGACTTGAGGCCGTAATTGCTGCCAAAGGTGCTTCAACAAAATACTGAGTAAAGGTTCTGAATACTTATGGGTTTTTGCAAAAGAAAATGCACACCTGTTTTTGCTTTGTCATTATGGGGCATTGTGTGTAGATTGATGAGGGAAAAAAGCAATTTAATCAATTTTAGAATAAGGCTGTAACGTAACAAAATGTGGAAAAAGTCAAGGGGTCTGAATACTTTCCGAACGCACTGTAAATATGCATATATTATTATTATGTACAGTTGTGGTCAAAAGTTTTGAGAATGACACAATTATTGGTCTTCACAAAGTTTGCTGCTTCAGTGTTTTTAGATATTTTTGTGAGATGTTACTTTGGTATACTGAAGTATAATTACAAGCATTCCATAAGTGTAAAAGGCTTTTATTGACAATTACATTAAGTTTATGCAAAGAGTCAATATTTGCAGTGTTGACCCTTCTTTTTTAAGACCTCTGCAATCCGCCCTGGCATGCTGTCAATTAACATCTGGGCCACATCCTGACTGATGGCAGCCCATTCTTGCATAATCAATGCTTGGAGTTTGTCAGAATTTGTGGGTTTTTGTTTGTCTACCCGCCTCTTGAGGATTGACCACAAATTCTAAAATGGGATTAAGGTCTGGGGAGTTTCCTGGCCATGGACCCAAAATGTCGATGTTTTGTTCCCCGAGCCACTTAGTTATCACTTTTGCCTTATGGCAAGGTGCTCCATCATGCTGGAAAAGGCATTGTTCGTCATCAAACTGTTCTTGGATGGTTGGGAGAAGTTGCTCTCGGAGGATGTGTTGGTACCATTCTTTGTTCATGGCTGTGTTCTTAGGCAAAATTGTGAGTGAGCCCACTCCCTTGGCTGAGAAGCAACCCCACACATGAATGGTCTCAGGATACTTTACTGTTGGCATGACACAGGACTGATGGTAGCGCTCACCTTGTCTTCTCCGGACAAGCTTTTTTCCGGATGCACCAAACAATCGGAAAGGGTATTCATCAGAGAAAATGACTTTACCCCAGTCCTCAGCAGTCCAAACCCCTTACCTTTTGCAGAATATCAGTCTGTCCCTGATGTTTTTCCTGTAGAGAAGTGGCTTCCTCGCTGCCCTTCTTGACACCAGGCCATCCTCCAAAAGTCTTTGTCTCACTGTGCGTGCAGATGCACTCACAACTGCCTGCTGCCATTCCTGAGCAAGCTCTGCACTGGTGGTGCCCCGATCCCGCAGCTGAATCAACTTTAGGAGACAGTCCTGGCGCTTGCTGGACTTTCTTGGGCGCCCTGACGCCTTCTTCTCAACAATTGAACCTCTCTCCTTGAAGTTCTTGATGATCCGATAAATGGTTGATTTAGGTGCAATCTTACTAGCAGCAATATCCTTGCCTGTGAAGCCCTTTTTGTGCAAAGCGATGATGACGGCACGTGTTTCCTTGCAGGTAACCATGGTTAACAGAGGAAGAACAATGATTTCAAGCACCACCCTCCTTTTAAAGCTTCCAGTCTGTTATTGTAACTCAATCAGCATGACAGAGTGATCTCCAGCCTTGTCCTCGTCAACACTCTCACCTGTGTTAACGAGAGAATCACTGACATGATGGCAGCTGGTCCTTTTGTGGCAGGGCTGAAATGCAGTGGAAATGTTTTTTTTGTGATTAAGTTCATTTTCATGGCAAAGAGGGACTTTGCAATGAATTGCAATTCATCTGATCACTCTTCATAACATTCTGGAGTATATGCAAATTGCCATCATAAAAACTGAGGCAGCAAACTCTGTGAAAATTAATATTTGTGTCATTCTCAAAACTTTTGACCACGACTGTAGGCCTTTGTCTTGATTAGTAGTCTGATTTCGAACATTGTTTGACTAGATTAGATGCTTGAATGACGGCTTAATGCTGCCTCTGAACATCTCCATAAAAACAAATCATCAAGTCGCCACCTCAGTGATGTCATGGCGCCACACCATGCAAAATGAAATCAAAGATGGAAAATGCACAATTTGTATTGGTGGTGGTAAGCACAGTGTTGTTGTTATTTATAGATACTGTTACAGAACACCTAACAAATGTATTTCTTTGCCACTCCATTAGTTGTGCTCCTCAGATCTGGTCCCTGACCAAATCAGACGCAACGGGTCTGCAGGCAGTGATAAATAAAGCAGTAAATAGGTCTGATTGTGGTTTCCATGGTTTATGTGTGTTCGCAGGGCCCGAGGGCTGTAACCTGTTCATCTACCACCTGCCACAGGAGTTTGGAGATAATGAACTCATGCAGATGTTTCTACCTTTCGGGAGCGTCATCTCCTCCAAGGTCTTCATGGACCGAGCCACCAACCAGAGCAAATGTTTCGGTGAGTTTTTGCGATGTAGAGTAGTTTTATAGCACAGGAGGTTGGTGGCACCTTAATTGGGGAGAACAAGCTCGTGGTAATGACTGGAGCGGAATTATTAGAATGGTATCAAATACGCCAAACACATGGTTTCCATGTGTTTTATGCCATTCCATTCGCTCAGTTCCAGCCATTATTGTGAGCCGTCCTCCCCTCAGCAACCTCCACTGTTTTATAGGTGGTTATATAGTGGTGGTCTATGTTTGATCTGTCGACCAATCAATTAAAGACAGTTTCATGTATCGCAAACAAGGCAATGATAGTATGATTCCTGTGCTATTTCAACAAAAGTAAACTTTTACATTAAACAAATTGGTAGCCTATAATCCCCTTGTTATCTCAGTGGGGATGTCCTCAGAGCTTGAAAAGCTTTTAGCTATCTGTTCACAACGAAGCTAGGGAATAGCATGTATGTAGCCACAGCATCCAGATCACCGCTCTGTAACCCCAATACCTGTCAATACCCAGGGTGCACTGGGGCTGATTCACACCCCAACCTGGCTCTGGTCCCACTTGGCACTGGTCTTACTTGGCTCCATAGACCAGACCTGCATTTGGGCTTGAAAAAAAAAGTATGGATGAAGGGAGGGGAGAGAAAAAATTAGGCAAAGGACAATTATAGATCAGCGTTTGTTTTCACTTCAGGGAGCTGCACATCCCTGGGTAAAATTGATTGCTGCCCTGCTCTCAGGGCGGACTTAATGACATATGCATTCATAAAAGAAGACCTATTTGCAGTATTGACTAATACACTATGTATTTACAACATAATGTTAGGTCTGGTGACAGGACTGCTTTGTAGGGTAATTAATCTAGAAAGCAGGGAGAGGGTTAAACCCAGGCTGATGGTGCAGGTGACATGGAGAGCTCACCTTAAAGGAGGTTTAAGTCCACATCCTTCCCTGTTATCTGTGGCACGGCCGGCCCGGGGCCCTCCTTTCATCCTCTCCTCCTCCCTCTCTCCCCCCTAACCCTTCTCCCTAATGGGGCAGCATAGGCAGACACTTCACCTCCCAGGTGGCAGGAGACCTGGGGAGGCTCCTGCTGTTTTTCATGGGTCATCGACTGTTCCTAATGACACTCTAGACACTGGGGAGTGCATCAACCGGAGCTACACTCCACTAGTTTCTGGTCACTGACTTTCAAGGCTTTCTTTTTTACACTTGATGGAAACAGGATGCTCAGCATGAGTTTGGGCTTGAGGGTCTGGGGCCGTACGCATGTGCTTCTGCGTCGGCCTGTCTCTCCGTGTTCATCTGTGTGGGCTCTGCTTTGCTGTGCAAGTGGCAGAGCCATAAATGCATGCTCATTGATATATATTCAAGGGTGTTTGAGAGTGTTTGCACAAAGCTACATCGAGAAGCAAAATTGTTCAAATGACAGAAATGGTTATACAGTGGGGAAAAAAAGTATTTAGTCAGCCACCAATTGTGCAAGTTCTCCCACTTAAAAAGATGAGAGAGGCCTGTAATTTTCATCATAGGTACACGTCAACTATGACAGACAAAATGAGAAAAGAAATTCCAGAAAATCACATTGTAGGATTTGTAATGAATTTATTTGCAAATTATGGTGGAAAATAAGTATTTGGTCAATAACAAAAGTTTCTCAATACTTTGTTATATACCCTTTGTTGGCAATGACACAGGTCAAACGTTTTCTGTAAGTCTTCACAAGGTTTTCACACACTGTTGCTGGTATTTTGGCCCATTCCTCCATGCAGATCTCCTCTAGAGCAGTGATGTTTTGGGGCTGTCGCTGGGCAACACGGATTTTCAACTCCCTCCAAAGATTTTCTATGGGGTTGAGATCTGGAGACTGGCTAGGCCACTCCAGGACCTTGAAATGCTTCTTACGAAGCCACTCCTTCGTTGCCCGGGCGGTGTGTTTGGGATCATTGTCATGCTGAAAGACCCAGCCACGTTTCATCTTCAATGCCCTTGCTGATGGAAGGAGGTTTTCACTCAAAATCTCACGATACATGGCCCCATTCATTCTTTCCTTTACACGGATCAGTCGTCCTGGTCCCTTTGCAGAAAAACAGCCCCAAAGCATGATGTTTCCACCCCCATGCTTCACAGTAGGTATGGTGTTCTTGGGATGCAACTCAGCATTCTTTGTCCTCCAAACACGACGAGTTGAGTTTTTACCAAAAAGTTATATTTTGGTTTCATCTGACCATATGACATTCTCCCAATCCTCTTCTGGATCATCCAAATGCACTCTAGCAAACTTCAGACGGGTCTGGACATGTACTGGCTTAAGCAGGGGGCCACAGCAGGATTTGAGTCCCTGGCGGCGTAGTGTGTTACTGATGGTAGGCTTTGTTACTTTGGTCCCAGCTCTCTGCAGGTCATTCACTAGGTCCCCCCGTGTGGTTCTGGGATTTTTGCTCACCGTTCTTGTGATCATTTTGACCCCACGGGGTGAGATCTTGCATGGAGCCCCAGATCGAGGGAGATTATCAGTGGTGTTGTATGTCTTCCATTTCCTAATAATTGCTCCCACAGTTGATTTCATCAAACCAAGCTGCTTACCTATTGCAGATTCAGTCTTCCCAGCCTGGTGCAGGTCTACAATTTTGTTTCTGGTGTCCTTTGACAGCTCTTTGGTCTTGGCCATAGTGGAGTTTGGAGTGTGACTGTTTGAGGTTGTGGACAGGTGTCTTTTATACTGATAACAAGTTCAAACAGGTGCCATTAATACAGGTAACGAGGGGAGGACAGAGGAGCCTCTTAAAGAAGAAGTTACAGGTCTGTGAGAGCCAGAAATCTTGCTTGTTTGTAGGTGACCAAATACTTATTTTCCACCATAATTTGCAAATAAATTCATAAAAAATCCTACAATGTGATTTTCTGGATTTTATTTTCTCAATTTGTCTGTCATAGTTGACGTGTACCTATGATGAAAATTACAGGCATCTCTCATCTTTTTAAGTGGGAGAACTTGCACAATTGGTGGCTGACTAAATACTTTTTTTCCCCACTGTATATTGTTCAATATTGTTCAACATTACTTTGGTTCCCATCAAAATAAGCACTTTGATATATGAAATAGTCAAAGCATAATGGTATTAGATTGAGCAAGGGCATTGTCTGAAATCCTTTCTCTGTTTCCTCATAATTCAATCATAATTTGGCTACATTTTCGTATAATATGGTTTTGGTTTTTAGGTTTATACACTTTGTGTCTTTTTTCCTAGGGTTTGTGAGCTTCGACAACCCAGCTAGCGCGCAGGCAGCTATTCAAGCCATGAATGGCTTTCAGATTGGAATGAAGAGGTTGAAAGTCCAGTTAAAACGACCAAAGGATGCCAGCCGTCCTTACTGACACAACCTAGCCATCAGTATTCACTGCAACAGCACAGGTAAGCCCAGTGGACTTTCTTATAGACTCAGACTGTTAGAATGCCTGTCAACTAGAAATGGGAAAATCTATCATCATGATAGACAAAGATTGATTGAATTGCAAATGTGGGCTGGCTTTCTCCAAACCATCACACTGATATAATGGGCATAATTGAATAATTACAAATAACTGTAAAATCTATACATCAAAAAATGTCATCTACATTTCAAAATAACTTCAAAACAAAGTAAGCTAGATCTAAACATGGTTTGATATTTGTCTTCTAGGTTTTGAGAAAACTGAAGATATCTTGGAGGAGTTCAACTTTTTTCTTTGAAAACAACAAAAAAATGTTTTAAAAAACATCAACACAAGGAATTTTTGAAGACATATCAGCATTTACTTATGAAGAAGACGTAGGCTACTGCAGCGATAGAAGGAGGTGTGGAGTTAGCAGAAACTACACCGAAGGACTTCAACAACAACGCAACAAACCATACAGTGCAAGACAGACTAGAGAAGTAGAAAACTCAAAAAAGATGTGAAACTCTTAACAACAGAACTTTTCTTGTTGAGACTTGAATTGTTAATTAAGCAACAAACAAACAAAAAGCAGCAACAACAAATAGATTTATATATACGTATTATATACACACACACATATATATATATATATATATATATATATATATATATATATATATATATATATATATATATATATATATATATATATATATAAGAAAGAGGCGCTTGTGGCTTTTACTATACTGGACAAATGAGGGTTAAAAGTGGTAAAAAGAAGCTATTCTGTCCCACTGATGGACTTTCTCTAATTCTCTCTCTGTCTCTCAGCAAGCGCAGAACTATGACTTTCTGGGGTCACTGAGGTTTCCATTAGCTACAGTACAACTGAAAATATTTCACCCCTAAGGGACCAAAGGACCAAACATTTGTATTGTTCTCAATGGTAATATATAGTATTATTGATTCTAATACTGGAAACTACAACTAATAATGTTACAACTTAAAACTTAAGAAGAAACTTACTAGCTTCCGGTTGGAGGAGGAAAAGGGGTTTTGGTTTATTTTCCATTTACATTATTGCTACTGGGTTTGAGGATATTTAAACAAAATATAAAAATATAAAAAAATATTTTAAAAGCTATACAATTTTAGTGGACGTAGAATATGTGATTAGAGATTGTTTTTCGGGCATGTTCAGATTTACTTTTAGCAGTCATCCTTCACCCATTACATTCCAAATCTGCATTTTAATTTTCGACATATCTCTCTCTACTACCTTCTCTGTGTTGGAGCAATAAGGCAACTCTGAGTAGATGCTCATGAAGCTCAACACGGTAGTGCCAAAAGATATCCCGTAAATTGTGTCAAACCAAACATTCAATACATACAGTGTATTGAGCAATGTCTTCAATCGTCTGCTGTTTCTAGTCCCCTGTCAGTGCACTGCAGTCCATCGTGATGTATTATCATTGTAGACCCCCATCTTTATCATTGCAGAAAAAGGCATCCGTGTCAGGAAAAAGCGAGGCAGCATCATTAAAGCACTGACAATACAGTTAATCTGACCACTAAGCACAGCGGTAAAAGTGTCACCCAGTAGTGTGGATACGCATTAGTAAAGAAGTGCAACACCTTTAACTGGTTAATAAAATATACAAATTACCCTGACAATGGTTATAAAATTGCTATCCAAGCACCGGCTCCTGCCCCCTTCCGCTGCCAACCTTCTCCAGCTGCTCTCTGCAGGGGAGGCCCTCCCCACTAAAGCACATCTCTTTTAATAGAGACTATCAGTTTACCGTGGAC
>NW_028166184.1:0-20810 GCF_964263955.1 Coregonus lavaretus | reverse complement strand
CATGTAACAGACACAAGCTAGTTGTTTCTCTAGACACCATGTAACAGACACAAACTAGTTGTTTCTCTCCAGACACCATGTAACAGACACAAGCTATTTGTTTCTCTCTAGACACCATGTAACAGACACAAGCTAGTTGTTTCTCTAGACACCATGTAACAGACACAAGCTAGTTGTTTCTATAGACACCATGTAACAGACACAAGCTAGTTGTTTCTCTACAGACACCATGTAACAGACACAAGCTAGTTGTTTCTCTCTAGACACCATGTAACAGACACAAGCTAGTTGTTTCTCTACAGACACCATGTAACAGACACAAGCTAGTTGTTTCTCTAGACACCATGTAACAGACACAAGCTAGTTGTTTCTCTAGACACCATGTAACAGACACAAGCTAGTTGTTTCTCTAGACACCATGTAACATACACAAGCTAGTTGTTTCTCTAGACACCATGTAACAGACACAAGCTAGTTGTTTCTCTACAGACACCATGTAACAGACACAAGCTAGTTGTTTCTCTAGACACCATGTAACAGACACAAGCTAGTTGTTTCTCTAGACACCATGTAACAGACAAAAGCTAGTTGTTTCTCTAGACACCATGTAACAGACACAAGCTAGTTGTTTCTCTAGACACCATGTAACAGACACAAGCTAGTTGTTTCTCTCCAGACACCATGTAACAGACACAAGCTAGTTGTTTCTCTCTAGAACCCATGTAACAGACACAAGCTAGTTGTTTCTCTCTAGACACCATGTAACAGACACAAGCTAGTTGTTTCTCTAGACACCATGTAACAGACACAAGCTAGTTGTTTCTATAGACACCATGTAACAGACACAAGCTAGTTGTTTCTCTCTAGACACCATGTAACAGACACAAGCTAGTTGTTTCTCTACAGACACCATGTAACAGACACAAGCTAGTTGTTTCTCTAGACACCATGTAACAGACACAAGCTAGTTGTTTCTCTAGACACCATGTAACAGACACAAGCTAGTTGTTTCTCTAGACACCATGTAACAGACACAAGCTAGTTGTTTCTCTACAGACACCATGTAACAGACACAAGCTAGTTGTTTCTCTAGACACCATGTAACAGACACAAGCTAGTTGTTTCTCTAGACACCATGTAACAGACACAAGCTAGTTGTTTCTCTAGACACCATGTAACAGACACAAGCTAGTTGTTTCTCTCCAGACACCATGTAACATACACAAGCTATTTGTTTCTCTCTAGACACCATGTAACAGACACAAGCTAGTTGTTTCTCTAGACACCATGTAACAGACACAAGCTAGTTGTTTCTCTAGACACCATGTAACAGACACAAGCTAGTTGTTTCTCTCCAGACACCATGTAACAGACACAAGCTATTTGTTTCTCTCTAGACACCATGTAACAGACACAAGCTAGTTGTTTCTCTAGACACCATGTAACAGACACAAGCTAGTTGTTTCTATAGACACCATGTAACAGACACAAGCTAGTTGTTTCTCTACAGACACCATGTAACAGACACAAGCTAGTTGTTTCTCTAGACACCATGTAACAGACACAAGCTAGTTGTTTCTCTAGACACCATGTAACAGACACAAGCTAGTTGTTTCTCTCCAGACACCATGTAACAGACACAAGCTAGTTGTTTCTCTCTAGACACCATGTAACAGACACAAGCTAGTTGTTTCTCTAGACACCATGTAACAGACACAAGCTAGTTGTTTCTATAGACACCATGTAACAGACACAAGCTAGTTGTTTCTCTCTAGACACCATGTAACAGACACAAGCTAGTTGTTTCTCTACAGACACCATGTAACAGACACAAGCTAGTTGTTTCTCTAGACACCATGTAACAGACACAAGCTAGTTGTTTCTCTAGACACCATGTAACAGACACAAGCTAGTTGTTTCTCTAGACACCATGTAACAGACACAAGCTAGTTGTTTCTCTAGACACCATGTAACAGACACAAGCTAGTTGTTTCTCTACAGACACCATGTAACAGACACAAGCTAGTTGTGTCTCTAGACACCATGTAACAGACACAAGCTAGTTGTTTCTCTAGACACCATGTAACAGACACAAGCTAGTTGTTTCTCTAGACACCATGTAACAGACACAAGCTAGTTGTTTCTTTAGACACCATGTAACAGACACAAGCTAATTGTTTCTCTAGACACCATGTAACAGACACAAGCTAGTTGTTTCTCTCCAGACACCATGTAACAGACACAAGCTATTTGTTTCTCTCTAGACACCATGTAACAGACACAAGCTAGTTGTTTCTCTAGACACCATGTAACAGACACAAGCTAGTTGTTTCTCTAGACATCATGTAACAGACACAAGCTAGTTGTTTCTCTCCAGACACCATGTAACAGACACAAGCTATTTGTTTCTCTCTAGACACCATGTAACAGACACAAGCTAGTTGTTTCTCTAGACACCATGTAACAGACACAAGCTAGTTGTTTCTATAGACACCATGTAACAGACACAAGCTAGTTGTTTCTCTACAGACACCATGTAACAGACACAAGCTAGTTGTTTCTCTAGACACCATGTAACAGACACAAGCTAGTTGTTTCTCTCTAGACACCATGTAACAGACACAAGCTAGTTGTTTCTCTCTAGACACCATGTAACAGACACAAGCTAGTTGTTTCTCTCCAGACACCATGTAACAGACACAAGCTAGTTGTTTCTCTCCAGACACCATGTAACAGACACAAGCTAGTTGTTTCTCTAGAAACCATGTAACAGACACAAGCTAGTTGTTTCTCTCCAGACACCATGTAACAGACACAAGCTAGTTGTTTCTCTCTAGACACCATGTAACAGACACAAGCTAGTTGTTTCTCTAGACACCATGTAACAGACACAAGCTAGTTGTTTCTCTAGACACCATGTTACAGACACAAGCTAGTTGTTTCTCTAGACACCATGTAACAGACACAAGCTAGTTGTTTCTCTAGACACCATGAAACAGACACAAGCTAGTTGTTTCTCTAGACACCATGAAACAGACACAAGCTAGTTGTTTCTCTCCAGACACCATGTAACAGACACAAGCTAGTTGTTTCTCTCCAGACACCATGTAACAGACACAAGCTAGTTGTTTCTCTCTAGACACCATGTAACAGACACAAGCTAGTTGTTTCTCTCTAGACACCATGTAACAGACACAAGCTAGTTGTTTCTCTCCAGACACCATGTAACAGACACAAGCTAGTTGTTTCTCTCCAGACACCATGTAACAGACACAAGCTAGTTGTTTCTCTAGACACCATGTAACAGACACAAGCTAGTTGTTTCTCTCCAGACACCATGTAACAGACACAAGCTAGTTGTTTCTCTCTAGACACCATGTAACAGACACAAGCTAGTTGTTTCTCTAGACACCATGTAACAGACACAAGCTAGTTGTTTCTCTAGACACCATGTAACAGACACAAGCTAGTTGTTTCTCTCCAGACACCATGTAACAGACACAAGCTAGTTGTTTCTCTCTAGACACCATGTAACAGACACAAGCTAGTTGTTTCTCTAGACACCATGTAACAGACACAAGCTAGTTGTTTCTATAGACACCATGTAACAGACACAAGCTAGTTGTTTCTCTCTAGACACCATGTAACAGACACAAGCTAGTTGTTTCTCTACAGACACCATGTAACAGACACAAGCTAGTTGTTTCTCTAGACACCATGTAACAGACACAAGCTAGTTGTTTCTCTAGACACCATGTAACAGACACAAGCTAGTTTTTTCTCTAGACACCATGTAACAGACACAAGCTAGTTGTTTCTCTAGACACCATGTAACAGACACAAGCTAGTTGTTTCTCTACAGACACCATGTAACAGACACAAGCTAGTTGTTTCTCTAGACACCATGTAACAAACACAAGCTAGTTGTTTCTCTAGACACCATGTAACAGACACAAGCTAGTTGTTTCTCTAGACACCATGTAACAGACACAAGCTAGTTGTTTCTCTCCAGACACCATGTAACAGACACAAGCTATTTGTTTCTCTCTAGACACCATGTAACAGACACAAGCTAGTTGTTTCTCTAGACACCATGTAACAGACACAAGCTAGTTGTTTCTCTAGACACCATGTAACAGACACAAGCTAGTTGTTTCTCTCCAGACACCATGTAACAGACACAAGCTATTTGTTTCTCTCTAGACACCATGTAACAGACACAAGCTAGTTGTTTCTCTAGACACCATGTAACAGACACAAGCTAGTTGTTTCTATAGACACCATGTAACATACACAAGCTAGTTGTTTCTCTACAGACACCATGTAACAGACACAAGCTAGTTGTTTCTCTAGACACCATGTAACAGACACAAGCTAGTTGTTTCTCTAGACACCATGTAACAGACACAAGCTAGTTGTTTCTCTCCAGACACCATGTAACAGACACAAGCTAGTTGTTTCTCTCTAGACACCATGTAACAGACACAAGCTAGTTGTTTCTCTAGACACCATGTAACAGACACAAGCTAGTTGTTTCTATAGACACCATGTAACAGACACAAGCTAGTTGTTTCTCTCTAGACACCATGTAACAGACACAAGCTAGTTGTTTCTCTACAGACACCATGTAACAGACACAAGCTAGTTGTTTCTCTAGACACCATGTAACAGACACAAGCTAGTTGTTTCTCTAGACACCATGTAACAGACACAAGCTAGTTGTTTCTCTAGACACCATGTAACAGACACAAGCTAGTTGTTTCTCTAGACACCATGTAACAGACACAAGCTAGTTGTTTCTCTAGACACCATGTAACAGACACAAGCTAGTTGTTTCTCTCTAGACACCATGTAACAGACACAAGCTAGTTGTTTCTCTCTAGACACCATGTAACAGACACAAGCTAGTTGTTTCTCTCTAGACACCATGTAACAGACACAAGCTAGTTGTTTCTCTAGACACCATGTAACAGACACAAGCTAGTTGTTTCTCTAGACACCATGTAACAGACACAAGCTAGTTTTTTCTCTAGACACCATGTAACAGATACAAGCTAGTTGTTTCTCTCCAGACACCATGTAACAGACACAAGCTAGTTGTTTCTCTCCAGACACCATGTAACAGACACAAGCTAGTTGTTTCTCTAGACACCATGTAACAGACACAAGCTAGTTGTTTCTCTCTAGACACCATGTAACAGACACAAGCTAGTTGTTTCTCTAGACACCATGTAACAGACACAAGCTAGTTGTTTCTCTAGACACCATGTAACAGACACAAGCTAGTTGTTTCTCTAGACACCATGTAACAGACACAAGCTAGTTGTTTCTCTCCAGACATCATGTAAGAGACACAAGCTAGTTGTTTCTCTACAGACACCATGTAACAGACACAAGCTAGTTGTTTCTCTAGACACCATGTAACAGACACAAGCTAGTTGTTTCTCTACAGACACCATGTAACAGACACAAGCTAGTTGTTTCTCTAGACACCATGTAACAGACACAAGCTAGTTGTTTCTCTCTAGACACCATGTAACAGACACAAGCTAGTTGTTTCTCTCTAGACACCATGTAACAGACACAAGCTAGTTGTTTCTCTCCAGACACCATGTAACAGACACAAGCTAGTTGTTTCTTTCCAGACACCATGTAACAGACACAAGCTAGTTGTTTCTCTAGACACCATGTAACAGACACAAGCTAGTTGTTTCTCTCCAGACACCATGTAACAGACACAAGCTAGTTGTTTCTCTCTAGACACCATGTAACAGACACAAGCTAGTTGTTTCTCTAGACACCATGTAACAAACACAAGCTAGTTGTTTCTCTAGACACCATGTAACAGACACAAGCTAGTTGTTTCTCTAGACACCATGTAACAGACACAAGCTAGTTGTTTCTCTCCAGACACCATGTAACAGACACAAGCTATTTGTTTCTCTCTAGACACCATGTAACAGACACAAGCTAGTTGTTTCTCTAGACACCATGTAACAGACACAAGCTAGTTGTTTCTCTAGACACCATGTAACAGACACAAGCTAGTTGTTTCTCTCCAGACACCATGTAACAGACACAAGCTATTTGTTTCTCTCTAGACACCATGTAACAGACACAAGCTAGTTGTTTCTCTAGACACCATGTAACAGACACAAGCTAGTTGTTTCTATAGACACCATGTAACAGACACAAGCTAGTTGTTTCTCTACAGACACCATGTAACAGACACAAGCTAGTTGTTTCTCTAGACACCATGTAACAGACACAAGCTAGTTGTTTCTCTAGACACCATGTAACAGACACAAGCTAGTTGTTTCTCTCCAGACACCATGTAACAGACACAAGCTAGTTGTTTCTCTCTAGACACCATGTAACAGACACAAGCTAGTTGTTTCTCTAGACACCATGTAACAGACACAAGCTAGTTGTTTCTATAGACACCATGTAACAGACACAAGCTAGTTGTTTCTCTCTAGACACCATGTAACAGACACAAGCTAGTTGTTTCTCTACAGACACCATGTAACAGACACAAGCTAGTTGTTTCTCTAGACACCATGTAACAGACACAAGCTAGTTGTTTCTCTAGACACCATGTAACAGACACAAGCTAGTTGTTTCTCTAGACACCATGTAACAGACACAAGCTAGTTGTTTCTCTAGACACCATGTAACAGACACAAGCTAGTTGTTTCTCTAGACACCATGTAACAGACACAAGCTAGTTGTTTCTCTCTAGACACCATGTAACAGACACAAGCTAGTTGTTTCTCTCTAGACACCATGTAACAGACACAAGCTAGTTGTTTCTCTCTAGACACCATGTAACAGACACAAGCTAGTTGTTTCTCTAGACACCATGTAACAGACACAAGCTAGTTGTTTCTCTAGACACCATGTAACAGACACAAGCTAGTTTTTTCTCTAGACACCATGTAACAGATACAAGCTAGTTGTTTCTCTCCAGACACCATGTAACAGACACAAGCTAGTTGTTTCTCTCCAGACACCATGTAACAGACACAAGCTAGTTGTTTCTCTAGACACCATGTAACAGACACAAGCTAGTTGTTTCTCTCTAGACACCATGTAACAGACACAAGCTAGTTGTTTCTCTAGACACCATGTAACAGACACAAGCTAGTTGTTTCTCTAGACACCATGTAACAGACACAAGCTAGTTGTTTCTCTAGACACCATGTAACAGACACAAGCTAGTTGTTTCTCTCCAGACATCATGTAAGAGACACAAGCTAGTTGTTTCTCTACAGACACCATGTAACAGACACAAGCTAGTTGTTTCTCTAGACACCATGTAACAGACACAAGCTAGTTGTTTCTCTACAGACACCATGTAACAGACACAAGCTAGTTGTTTCTCTAGACACCATGTAACAGACACAAGCTAGTTGTTTCTCTCTAGACACCATGTAACAGACACAAGCTAGTTGTTTCTCTCTAGACACCATGTAACAGACACAAGCTAGTTGTTTCTCTCCAGACACCATGTAACAGACACAAGCTAGTTGTTTCTTTCCAGACACCATGTAACAGACACAAGCTAGTTGTTTCTCTAGACACCATGTAACAGACACAAGCTAGTTGTTTCTCTCCAGACACCATGTAACAGACACAAGCTAGTTGTTTCTCTCTAGACACCATGTAACAGACACAAGCTAGTTGTTTCTCTAGACACCATGTAACAGACACAAGCTAGTTGTTTCTCTAGACACCATGTAACAGACACAAGCTAGTTGTTTCTATAGACACCATGTAACAGACACAAGCTAGTTGTTTCTCTCTAGACACCATGTAACAGACACAAGCTAGTTGTTTCTCTACAGACACCATGTAACAGACACAAGCTAGTTGTTTCTCTAGACACCATGTAACAGACACAAGCTAGTTGTTTCTCTAGACACCATGTAACAGACACAAGCTAGTTTTTTCTCTAGACACCATGTAACAGACACAAGCTAGTTGTTTCTCTAGACACCATGTAACAGACACAAGCTAGTTGTTTCTCTACAGACACCATGTAACAGACACAAGCTAGTTGTTTCTCTAGACACCATGTAACAAACACAAGCTAGTTGTTTCTCTAGACACCATGTAACAGACACAAGCTAGTTGTTTCTCTAGACACCATGTAACAGACACAAGCTAGTTGTTTCTCTCCAGACACCATGTAACAGACACAAGCTATTTGTTTCTCTCTAGACACCATGTAACAGACACAAGCTAGTTGTTTCTCTAGACACCATGTAACAGACACAAGCTAGTTGTTTCTCTAGACACCATGTAACAGACACAAGCTAGTTGTTTCTCTCCAGACACCATGTAACAGACACAAGCTATTTGTTTCTCTCTAGACACCATGTAACAGACACAAGCTAGTTGTTTCTCTAGACACCATGTAACAGACACAAGCTAGTTGTTTCTATAGACACCATGTAACAGACACAAGCTAGTTGTTTCTCTACAGACACCATGTAACAGACACAAGCTAGTTGTTTCTCTAGACACCATGTAACAGACACAAGCTAGTTGTTTCTCTAGACACCATGTAACAGACACAAGCTAGTTGTTTCTCTCCAGACACCATGTAACAGACACAAGCTAGTTGTTTCTCTCTAGACACCATGTAACAGACACAAGCTAGTTGTTTCTCTAGACACCATGTAACAGACACAAGCTAGTTGTTTCTATAGACACCATGTAACATACACAAGCTAGTTGTTTCTCTCTAGACACCATGTAACAGACACAAGCTAGTTGTTTCTCTACAGACACCATGTAACAGACACAAGCTAGTTGTTTCTCTAGACACCATGTAACAGACACAAGCTAGTTGTTTCTCTAGACACCATGTAACAGACACAAGCTAGTTGTTTCTCTAGACACCATGTAACAGACACAAGCTAGTTGTTTCTCTAGACACCATGTAACAGACACAAGCTAGTTGTTTCTCTAGACACCATGTAACAGACACAAGCTAGTTGTTTCTCTCTAGACACCATGTAACAGACACAAGCTAGTTGTTTCTCTCTAGACACCATGTAACAGACACAAGCTAGTTGTTTCTCTCTAGACACCATGTAACAGACACAAGCTAGTTGTTTCTCTAGACACCATGTAACAGACACAAGCTAGTTGTTTCTCTAGACACCATGTAACAGACACAAGCTAGTTTTTTCTCTAGACACCATGTAACAGATACAAGCTAGTTGTTTCTCTCCAGACACCATGTAACAGACACAAGCTAGTTGTTTCTCTCCAGACACCATGTAACAGACACAAGCTAGTTGTTTCTCTAGACACCATGTAACAGACACAAGCTAGTTGTTTCTCTCTAGACACCATGTAACAGACACAAGCTAGTTGTTTCTCTAGACACCATGTAACAGACACAAGCTAGTTGTTTCTCTAGACACCATGTAACAGACACAAGCTAGTTGTTTCTCTAGACACCATGTAACAGACACAAGCTAGTTGTTTCTCTCCAGACATCATGTAAGAGACACAAGCTAGTTGTTTCTCTACAGACACCATGTAACAGACACAAGCTAGTTGTTTCTCTAGACACCATGTAACAGACACAAGCTAGTTGTTTCTCTACAGACACCATGTAACAGACACAAGCTAGTTGTTTCTCTAGACACCATGTAACAGACACAAGCTAGTTGTTTCTCTCTAGACACCATGTAACAGACACAAGCTAGTTGTTTCTCTCTAGACACCATGTAACAGACACAAGCTAGTTGTTTCTGTCCAGACACCATGTAACAGACACAAGCTAGTTGTTTCTTTCCAGACACCATGTAACAGACACAAGCTAGTTGTTTCTCTAGACACCATGTAACAGACACAAGCTAGTTGTTTCTCTAGACACCATGTAACAGACACAAGCTAGTTTTTTCTCTAGACACCATGTAACAGATACAAGCTAGTTGTTTCTCTCCAGACACCATGTAACAGACACAAGCTAGTTGTTTCTCTCCAGACACCATGTAACAGACACAAGCTAGTTGTTTCTCTAGACACCATGTAACAGACACAAGCTAGTTGTTTCTCTCTAGACACCATGTAACAGACACAAGCTAGTTGTTTCTCTAGACACCATGTAACAGACACAAGCTAGTTGTTTCTCTAGACACCATGTAACAGACACAAGCTAGTTGTTTCTCTAGACACCATGTAACAGACACAAGCTAGTTGTTTCTCTCCAGACATCATGTAAGAGACACAAGCTAGTTGTTTCTCTACAGACACCATGTAACAGACACAAGCTAGTTGTTTCTCTAGACACCATGTAACAGACACAAGCTAGTTGTTTCTCTACAGACACCATGTAACAGACACAAGCTAGTTGTTTCTCTAGACACCATGTAACAGACACAAGCTAGTTGTTTCTCTAGACACCATGTAACAGACACAAGCTAGTTGTTTCTCTAGACACCATGTAACAGACACAAGCTAGTTGTTTCTCTCTAGACACCATGTAACAGACACAAGCTAGTTGTTTCTCTCTAGACACCATGTAACAGACACAAGCTAGTTGTTTCTCTCTAGACACCATGTAACAGACACAAGCTAGTTGTTTCTCTAGACACCATGTAACAGACACAAGCTAGTTGTTTCTCTAGACACCATGTAACAGACACAAGCTAGTTTTTTCTCTAGACACCATGTAACAGATACAAGCTAGTTGTTTCTCTCCAGACACCATGTAACAGACACAAGCTAGTTGTTTCTCTCCAGACACCATGTAACAGACACAAGCTAGTTGTTTCTCTAGACACCATGTAACAGACACAAGCTAGTTGTTTCTCTCTAGACACCATGTAACAGACACAAGCTAGTTGTTTCTCTAGACACCATGTAACAGACACAAGCTAGTTGTTTCTCTAGACACCATGTAACAGACACAAGCTAGTTGTTTCTCTAGACACCATGTAACAGACACAAGCTAGTTGTTTCTCTCCAGACATCATGTAAGAGACACAAGCTAGTTGTTTCTCTACAGACACCATGTAACAGACACAAGCTAGTTGTTTCTCTAGACACCATGTAACAGACACAAGCTAGTTGTTTCTCTACAGACACCATGTAACAGACACAAGCTAGTTGTTTCTCTAGACACCATGTAACAGACACAAGCTAGTTGTTTCTCTCTAGACACCATGTAACAGACACAAGCTAGTTGTTTCTCTCTAGACACCATGTAACAGACACAAGCTAGTTGTTTCTGTCCAGACACCATGTAACAGACACAAGCTAGTTGTTTCTTTCCAGACACCATGTAACAGACACAAGCTAGTTGTTTCTCTAGACACCATGTAACAGACACAAGCTAGTTGTTTCTCTCCAGACACCATGTAACAGACACAAGCTAGTTGTTTCTCTCTAGACACCATGTAACAGACACAAGCTAGTTGTTTCTCTAGACACCATGTAACAGACACAAGCTAGTTGTTTCTCTAGACACCATGTAACAGACACAAGCTAGTTGTTTCTCTAGACACCATGAAACAGACACAAGCTAGTTGTTTTTCTAGACACCATGAAACAGACAAAAGCTAGTTGTTTCTCTCCAGACACCATGTAACAGACACAAGCTAGTTGTTTCTCTCCAGACACCATGTAACAGACACAAGCTAGTTGTTTCTCTCTAGACACCATGTAACAGACACAAGCTAGTTGTTTCTCTCTAGACACCATGTAACAGACACAAGCTAGTTGTTTCTCTCCAGACACCATGTAATAGACACAAGCTAGTTGTTTCTCTAGACACCATGTAACAGACACAAGCTAGTTGTTTCTATAGACACCATGTAACAGACACAAGCTAGTTGTTTCTCTCTAGACACCATGTAACAGACACAAGCTAGTTGTTTCTCTACAGACACCATGTAACAGACACAAGCTAGTTGTTTCTCTAGACACCATGTAACAGACACAAGCTAGTTGTTTCTCTAGACACCATGTAACAGACACAAGCTAGTTTTTTCTCTAGACACCATGTAACAGACACAAGCTAGTTGTTTCTCTAGACACCATGTAACAGACACAAGCTAGTTGTTTCTCTACAGACACCATGTAACAGACACAAGCTAGTTGTTTCTCTAGACACCATGTAACAAACACAAGCTAGTTGTTTCTCTAGACACCATGTAACAGACACAAGCTAGTTGTTTCTCTAGACACCATGTAACAGACACAAGCTAGTTGTTTCTCTCCAGACACCATGTAACAGACACAAGCTATTTGTTTCTCTCTAGACACCATGTAACAGACACAAGCTAGTTGTTTCTCTAGACACCATGTAACAGACACAAGCTAGTTGTTTCTCTAGACACCATGTAACAGACACAAGCTAGTTGTTTCTCTCCAGACACCATGTAACAGACACAAGCTATTTGTTTCTCTCTAGACACCATGTAACAGACACAAGCTAGTTGTTTCTCTAGACACCATGTAACAGACACAAGCTAGTTGTTTCTATAGACACCATGTAACAGACACAAGCTAGTTGTTTCTCTACAGACACCATGTAACAGACACAAGCTAGTTGTTTCTCTAGACACCATGTAACAGACACAAGCTAGTTGTTTCTCTAGACACCATGTAACAGACACAAGCTAGTTGTTTCTCTCCAGACACCATGTAACAGACACAAGCTAGTTGTTTCTCTCTAGACACCATGTAACAGACACAAGCTAGTTGTTTCTCTAGACACCATGTAACAGACACAAGCTAGTTGTTTCTATAGACACCATGTAACATACACAAGCTAGTTGTTTCTCTCTAGACACCATGTAACAGACACAAGCTAGTTGTTTCTCTACAGACACCATGTAACAGACACAAGCTAGTTGTTTCTCTAGACACCATGTAACAGACACAAGCTAGTTGTTTCTCTAGACACCATGTAACAGACACAAGCTAGTTGTTTCTCTAGACACCATGTAACAGACACAAGCTAGTTGTTTCTCTAGACACCATGTAACAGACACAAGCTAGTTGTTTCTCTAGACACCATGTAACAGACACAAGCTAGTTGTTTCTCTCTAGACACCATGTAACAGACACAAGCTAGTTGTTTCTCTCTAGACACCATGTAACAGACACAAGCTAGTTGTTTCTCTCTAGACACCATGTAACAGACACAAGCTAGTTGTTTCTCTAGACACCATGTAACAGACACAAGCTAGTTGTTTCTCTAGACACCATGTAACAGACACAAGCTAGTTTTTTCTCTAGACACCATGTAACAGATACAAGCTAGTTGTTTCTCTCCAGACACCATGTAACAGACACAAGCTAGTTGTTTCTCTCCAGACACCATGTAACAGACACAAGCTAGTTGTTTCTCTAGACACCATGTAACAGACACAAGCTAGTTGTTTCTCTCTAGACACCATGTAACAGACACAAGCTAGTTGTTTCTCTAGACACCATGTAACAGACACAAGCTAGTTGTTTCTCTAGACACCATGTAACAGACACAAGCTAGTTGTTTCTCTAGACACCATGTAACAGACACAAGCTAGTTGTTTCTCTCCAGACATCATGTAAGAGACACAAGCTAGTTGTTTCTCTACAGACACCATGTAACAGACACAAGCTAGTTGTTTCTCTAGACACCATGTAACAGACACAAGCTAGTTGTTTCTCTACAGACACCATGTAACAGACACAAGCTAGTTGTTTCTCTAGACACCATGTAACAGACACAAGCTAGTTGTTTCTCTCTAGACACCATGTAACAGACACAAGCTAGTTGTTTCTCTCTAGACACCATGTAACAGACACAAGCTAGTTGTTTCTGTCCAGACACCATGTAACAGACACAAGCTAGTTGTTTCTTTCCAGACACCATGTAACAGACACAAGCTAGTTGTTTCTCTAGACACCATGTAACAGACACAAGCTAGTTGTTTCTCTCCAGACACCATGTAACAGACACAAGCTAGTTGTTTCTCTCTAGACACCATGTAACAGACACAAGCTAGTTGTTTCTCTAGACACCATGTAACAGACACAAGCTAGTTGTTTCTCTAGACACCATGTAACAGACACAAGCTAGTTGTTTCTCTAGACACCATGAAACAGACACAAGCTAGTTGTTTCTCTCCAGACACCATGTAACAGACACAAGCTAGTTGTTTCTCTACAGACACCATGTAACAGACACAAGCTAGTTGTTTCTCTCCAGACACCATGTAACAGACACAAGCTAGTTGTTTCTCTCTAGACACCATGTAACAGACACAAGCTAGTTGTTTCTCTCTAGACACCATGTAACAGACACAAGCTAGTTGTTTCTCTCTAGACACCATGTAACAGACACAAGCTAGTTGTTTCTCTCCAGACACCATGTAATAGACACAAGCTAGTTGTTTCTCTCCAGACACCATGTAACAGACACAAGCTAGTTGTTTCTCTAGACACCATGAAACAGACACAAGCTAGTTGTTTCTCTCCAGACACCATGTAACAGACACAAGCTAGTTGTTTCTCTCCAGACACCATGTAACAGACACAAGCTAGTTGTTTCTCTCTAGACACCATGTAACAGACACAAGTCTCTGACCTCCTCCCTATAGGCTGTCTCATCGTTGTCGGTGATCAGGCCTACCACTGTTGTGTCGTCAGCAAACTTAATTATGGTGTTGGAGTCATGCTTGGCCATGCAGTCATGGGTGAACAGGGAGTACAGGAGGGGACTAAGCACGTACCCTTGAGGAGCCCCCATGTTGAGGATCAGCGTGGCAGTTGTGTTGTTGCCTACCCTTACCACCTGGGGGTGGCCTGTCAGGAAGTCCAGGATCCAGCTGCAGAGGGATGTGTTTAGTCCCAGGGTCCTTAGCTTAGTGATGAGCTTTGTGGGCACTATGGTGTTGAACGCTGAGCTGTAGTCAATTAACAGCATTCTCACATAGGTGTTCCTTTTGTCCAGGCGGGAAATGGCAGTGTGGAGTGCATTTGAAATTGCGTAATCTTTGGATCTGTTGGGGCGGTATGCGAATTGGAGTGGGTCTAGGTTTTCCGGGATGATGGTGTTGATGTGAGCCATGACCAGCCTTTCAAAGCAATTCATGGCTACCGACGTCAGTGCTACGGGTCGGTAGTCATTTAGGCAGGTAACCTTCGCTTTCTTGGCCACAGGGACTATAGTGGTCTGCTTGAAACATGTAGGTATTACACTTGGTCAGGGAGAGGTTGAAAATGTTATTGAATACACTTACCAGTTGGTCCACTCACGCTCTGAGTACACATCCTGGTAATCTGTCTGGCCCTGTGGCCTTGTGAATTTTGAATTTCCCTGTATTTAGCGGCATCCATCATTCCTTCAATTCTGACCAGTTTCCCAGTCCCTGCTGATGAAAAACATCCCCACAGCATGATGCTGCCACAACCATGCTTCACTGTGGGGATGGTATTCTCGGGGTGATGAGAGGTGTTGGGTTTGAGCCAGACATAGCATTTTCCTCGATGGCCAAAAAGCTCAGTTGTAGTCTCATCTGACCAGAGTACCTTCTTCCATATGTTTGGGGAGTCTCCCACATGCCTTTTGGTGAACACCAAACGTATTTGCTTAGTCTCTAACCCTTCCAGGTAATTTTGTCCAAAATCTTGTTAGTTGGTTTCAAGTTTTGATTTGGAGTGAAGGTTATGTTGTGGAGGGTAGTATCCTGTACAGTTGAATATAATATACATAATATACATATATATGAATACATGTATAGTTGTATATGTCCTTGTATTTTGTTTTTACAACAAAAAATAAATAAATAAATGCTGAAAGATTCAGGAGCTCATCTTCTCATGACCTTCTCGCTCTGTTAATAACGCTCTCTTTATCTCTCTCTCTCTCTTTCTCTCTCTCTTACTCTCAGATCTCTCTCTTCCAGCCTCTCTGGTTGTCAGTCCTGACAGATCTCAGTTCTTTGAATATGAGTATGTCTCTCTGAGCTGTGAGGTTCAGGGGAACTCTGCTGGATGGAGAGTGGTGAGGAACCCAGAGAGAGGAATCCTTTCAGAGTGTAATACTGACTGGGGAAAACAACAAGGGTCTTCATGCAACGTGACACTAAAATCATCAGACAGTGGAGTGTACTGGTGTGTGTCTGGGTCTGGAGAACACAGCAATGCTGTCAACATCACAGTACATGGTATGTCCACAAACACCATCTACTAACATTATAGTGTTTAATGTTTCATGTGGTTTCAGATAGCTGATGTTATGTTTATATATGATGTTTATATATTATATACAGCTGGTGCTGTGATCCTGGAGATCCCTGTTTATATATGATGTTTATATATTATATACAGCTGGTGCTGTGATCCTGGAGAGATCTGTTTATATATTATATACAGCTGGTGCTGTGATCCTGGAGAGACCTGTTTATATATGATGTTTATATATTATATACAGCTGGTGCTGTGATCCTGGAGAGACCTGTTTATATATGATGTTTATATATTATATACAGCTGGTGCTGTGATCCTGGAGAGACCTGTTTATATATGATGTTTATATATTATATACAGCTGGTGCTATGATCCTGGAGAGACCTGTTTATATATGATGTTTATATATTATATACAGCTGGTGCTGTGATCCTGGAGAGACCTGTTTATATATTATATACAGCTGGTGCATGTGATCCTGGAGAGACCTGTTTATATATGATGTTTATATATTATATACAGATGGTGCTGTGATCCTGGAGAGACCTGTTTATATATTATATACAGCTGGTGCTGTGATCCTGGAGAGACCTGTTTATATATGATGTTTATATATTATATACAGCTGGTGCTGTGATCCTGGAGAGACCTGTTTATATATGATGTTTATATATTATATACAGCTGGTGCTGTGATCCTGGAGAGACCTGTTTATATATGATGTTTATATATTATATACAGCTGGTGCTGTGATCCTGGAGAGACCTGTTTATATATGATGTTTATATATTATATACAGCTGGTGCTGTGATCCTGGAGAGACCTGTTTATATATGATGTTTATATATTATATACAGCTGGTGCTGTGATCCTGGAGAGACCTGTTTATATATGATGTTTATATATTATATACAGCTGGTGCTGTGATCCTGGAGAGACCTGTTTACATATGATGTTTATATATTATATACAGCTGGTGCTGTGATCCTGGAGAGACCTGTTTATATATGATGTTTATATATTATATACAGCTGGTGCTGTGATCCTGGAGAGACCTGTTTACATATGATGTTTATATATTATATACAGCTGGTGCTGTGATCCTGGAGAGACCTGTTTATATATGATGTTTATATATTATATACAGCTGGTGCTGTGATCCTGGAGAGACCTGTTTATATATGATGTTTATATATTATATACAGCTGGTGCTGTGATCCTGGAGAGACCTGTTTATATATGATGTTTATATATTATATACAGCTGGTGCTGTGATCCTGGAGATCCCTGTTTATATATGATGTTTATATATTATATACAGCTGGTGCTGTGATCCTGGAGAGACCTGTTTATATATTATATACAGCTGGTGCTGTGATCCTGGAGAGACCTGTTTATATATGATGTTTATATATTATATACAGCTGGTGCTGTGATCCTGGAGAGACCTGTTTATATATGTTTATATATTATATACAGCTGGTGCTGTGATCCTGGAGAGACCTGTTTATATATGATGTTTATATATTATATACAGCTGGTGCTGTGATCCTGGAGAGACCTGTTTATATATGTTTATATATTATATACAGCTGGTGCTGTGATCCTGGAGAGACCTGTTTATATATGATGTTTATATATTATATACAGCTGGTGCTGTGATCCTGGAGAGACCTGTTTATATATTATATACAGCTGGTGCTGTGATCCTGGAGAGACCTGTTTATATATGATGTTTATATATTATATACAGCTGGTGCTGTGATCCTGGAGAGACCTGTTTATATATGATGTTCATATATTATATACAGCTGGTGCTGTGATCCTGGAGAGACCTGTTTATATATGATGTTTATATATTATATACAGCTAGTGCTGTGATCCTGGAGAGACCTGTTTATATATGATGTTTATATATTATATACAGCTGGTGCTGTGATCCTGGAGAGACCTGTTTATATATGATGTTTATATATTATATACAGCTAGTGCTGTGATCCTGGAGAGACCTGTTTATATATGATGTTTATATATTATATACAGCTGGTGCTGTGATCCTGGAGAGACCTGTTTATATATGATGTTTATATATTAT
This sequence comes from Coregonus lavaretus, assembly GCF_964263955.1. Classification (NCBI taxonomy): domain Eukaryota; kingdom Metazoa; phylum Chordata; class Actinopteri; order Salmoniformes; family Salmonidae; genus Coregonus; species Coregonus lavaretus. The sequence continues at coordinate 2,512 of NW_028166184.1, read as the reverse complement.
ATACAGCTGGTGCTGTGATCCTGGAGAGACCTGTTTATATATGATGTTTATATATTATATACAGCTGGTGCTGTGATCCTGGAGAGACCTGTTTATATATGATGTTTATATATTATATACAGCTGGTGCTGTGATCCTGGAGAGACCTGTTTATATATGATGTTTATATATTATATACAGCTGGTGCTGTGATCCTGGAGATCCCTGTTTATATATGATGTTTATATATTATATACAGCTGGTGCTGTGATCCTGGAGATCCCTGTTTATATATGATGTTTATATATTATATACAGCTGGTGCTGTGATCCTGGAGATCCCTGCCCTTCCTGTGACTGAGGGAGATTCAGTGACTCTGCGCTGCAGATATCAGAGAACTCCCTCTAACCTCACAGCTGATTTCTACAAAGATGGGTCCCTCATCAGGACTGAGACTACAGGAGAGATGACCATCCCTGCAGTATCCAAGTCAGATGAAGGACTCTACAAGTGTACCAACTCTACAGGAGAATCACCAGAGAGCTGGATGACTGTGAAGACAGGTACAAGTGAGACATTATGTTCATAATAACCTGTGTTCTTATAATCTCTGCCAACTGCTTTGTCATTAGAAGTAATACATATGTCTAAGATAATATTAATCAGATTACAGTTTGAAAATAACTATTTACTGTGTTGTTTCCTCTTGTGTTTGTGAAGATAGGGGCTCTGCCTCCTCCCCCCCCTCTCTCCTCCTCCCTCTGTCTGTATCTGCGTTGGTGGCTGCTCTCTCCATCTCTCTGATCATTCTACTGGTCCTGTTCTGCAAGAGGAACAAAGACGATGTAGCAGCTGAACCCAGAGATGTTACGTATGCTGACGTTAGAATCACACAGGACCCAGAACCCAGGAGAAGGAGAGGTACACTCTCACACACACACACACTCACACACACACACACACACACACACACACACACACACACACACACACACACACACACACACACACACACACACACACACACACACACACACACACACACACACACACACACACACACACACACACACACACACACACACACACACACACACACACACACACACACACACACACACACACACACACACACACACACACACACACACACACACACACACACACACATACACACACACACACACACACACACACACACACACACACACACACATACACACACACACACACACACACACACACACACACACACACACACACACACACACACACACACACACACACACACACACACACACACATACACACACACACACACACACATACACACACACACACACACACACACACACACACACACACACACACACACACACACACACACACACACACACACACACACACACACACACACACACACACACACACACACACACACACATACACACACACACACACACACACACACATACACACACACACACACACACACATACACACACACACACACACACACATACACATACACACACACACACACATACACACACACAGTACAATGTGTTTCTGTTTTTAACCCATTGTCTCGTCTCCTCCAGAGAAGTCTCCAGGAGATGATCCAGTCTACTCTGCAGTGAAGACCTCCAACACCACAGGTACTATAATACTGTATAACACTATAAGATACAGCTCATGTATTATGAGTATTCAACACCACAGGTACTATAATACTGGTCCAGTCTGTGTTACAGTTTTTTCCAACTGCTTACACACGTTTTCAAAACTATGTCTCCTTTTTTCAAAACTCTACACACAATTCCCAAAACTGCACACACAAAATGCAAAATGAAACAGAAAATATTTATTAGGCCAAACATTACTGTTGTATACAGTAGCACACAACAAAACCATAAACATATGTAAACCAAAAGTATATTCTTTAGAATACAGTAAAGAACACAATTGTGTGTAGGGGGGTCCCGGGGGGCAGTCCAGGAATTGGTAGGGGGGTGGGCAGTCACCAGTGCTAAGCTACGCTTCATCTCTTCTCCGGGCTGGGTCTGGCCACAATACTTTGTCCACATCACAAGATACGTTTTCTCTTGCCAAACATCGAGGGAAGTATCTCCTAGCATGGCGTATCCAACCTTGGACAGAGGCAACCTCTATGTCCCCACATGCGTCCTCCATTGCCTGGAGAAGCGGCATGCGGGCATAGGGTTGGCAATCATACACTTTCCAGCGCCAGGCTGAGAATAATTCCTCTATGGGATTTAGAAAAGGTGAATATGAGGGTAGGTACAAAACTACAAATTGTGGATGGGTGGCAAACCAGTTTTGGACCAGAACAGCCCGGTGAAAACTAACATTGTCCCATATAACCACAAATCCAGCAGGCTCCTGATCTGGATCAGGGACAAGCATTGTGTAAATTGCATCCAGAAAAGTGAGCCTATGGCCGGTCTTGTACGGACCCAGTGTGGCATTGTGATGGAGGACCCCGTTTTGAGTGATGGCAGCACACATAGTT
>NW_028166185.1:0-32500 GCF_964263955.1 Coregonus lavaretus | reverse complement strand
TCCCTCACTCTGAAGAGAGATGAGTTAGTAATTACAGTCTGGGTCTGGGCTGGGTCTGTGGATGGTGTGTGGTGTCTCTGGTGTGTGTGGAGAGAGGAGGAACAGTGTGACATCACGCATCCATCCTTCTGCCCGCCCTCCTTTCTTCTCTCCTTCCTCCTCCTTTTTCTCTCCTCCTTCCCTCCTTCCTTTCCTCCTTCTCCCCTCCCTTTCTTCTCTCCTTCCTTCCCTCCTTCCTTCCCTCCTTCCTTCTCTCCTTCCTCCTTCCTTCCCTCCTTCCCTCCTTCCTTCCCTCCTTCCCTCCTTCTTCCCTTCTCCCTCCTTCCTTCCCTCCTTTCTTCCCTCCTTCCTCCCCTCCTTTCTTCTCTCCTTCCTTCCTCCTTCCTTCCCTCCTTCCTTCCTTCCCTCCTTTCTTCTTCTTCTTCCTTCCCTCCTTCCTTTTCTCCTTCCTTCCGTCCTCTCTTTCCTCCCTCCTTCCTTCCTTCCCTCCTTCCTCATCTCCTTCTCTCCGTCCTTCCCTCCTTCCTTTCTCCTTCCTTCTCTCCTTCCTTCTCTCCTTCCTTCCTTCCTTCATTCCTTCCCTCCTTCATTCCCTCCTTCCTTCTCTCCTTCTTCCTTCCCTCCCTCCTTCTCTCCCTCCTTCCCTCCTTTCTTCTCTCCTTCCTTCCCTCCTTCCTTCCCACCTTCCTTCACTCCTTCCTTCCCTCCATCCTTCCCTCTAACTTCTCTCTCCTTCCCTCCTTCCTTCCCTCCTTCCTTCCCTCCTTCCTTCCCTCCTTTCTTCTCTCCTTCCTTCCCTCCTTCCTTCCCTCCTTTCTTCTCTCCTTCCTTCCCTCCTTCCTTCCCTCCTTCCTTCTCTCCTTCCTTCTCTCCTTCTTGGGGTCTGGGTGGTCGGAGGTGAAAAGTAATGCTGAATTAGTAATTACTACTGCAGGGTCTCTTTTCCTCTTCTAACTCTTCTTCATCCCACCTTCTCTTGTTCTCTCTATCCTGCCTGTCCCTGGTCCTGTCTGTATCCTTTAAAGCAGCAGTGTGATGGTTGGTCGTGGTTTTACTATGGTAGTCTCTGGTCCTGTCTGTATCCTTTAAGCAGCAGTGTGATGGATGGTCAGTGGGTTTTACTATGGTAGTCTCTGGTCCTGTCTGTATCCTTTAAGCAGCAGTGTGATGGATGGTCAGTGGTTTACTATGGTAGTCCCTGGTCCTGTCTGTATCCTTTAAGCAGCAGTGTGATGGATGGTCAGTGGTTTTACTATGGTAGTCCCTGGTCCTGTCTGTAAACTTTAAGCAGCAGTGTGATGGATGTCAGTGGTTTTACTACAGTAGTCCCTGGTCCTGTCTGTATCCTTTAAGCAGCAGTGTGATGGATGGTCAGTGGTTTTACTACGGTAGTCCCTGGTCCTGTCTGTATCCTTTAAGCAGCAGTGTGATGGATGGTCAGTGGTTTACTACGGTAGTCCGCTATAGTATAGTGCCCATAGGGCTTTGGTTAAAAGCAGTAGAGAATAGTGTGTCATTTGGGACTAAGCCTCGATATGTCCAGGGAGCTGTATAACCACAGCAGGTACTTTGTCAACCTGAGATACTCTGAAGATCAGTTCAGGCCAGGGCCTAAAATGGTGCTGGTGTTCTTTGTGTGTTTGTGTGTACACTACCAGTCAAAAGTTTGGACACACCTACTCATTCAAGGGTTTTTCTTTATTTTTACTATTTTCAACATTGTAGAATAATAGTGGAGACATCAAAACTCTATATTTTATATTTGAGATTCTTCAAAGTAGCCACCCGTTGCATTGTTGAGAGCTTTGCACACTCTTTGCACAATTTTCCGACTGATTGAACTTCATGTCCTTAAAGTAATGATGGACTGTTGTTTCTCTTTGCTTATTTGAGCTGTTCTTGCCATAATATGGACTTGGTCTTTTACCAAATAGGGCTATCTTCTATATACACCCCTACCTTGTCACAACACAACTGATTGGCTCAAACACATTAAGAAGGAAAGAATTTCCACAAATTAACTTTTAACAAGGCACACCTGTTAATTGAAATGCATTCCAGGTTGACTACCTCATGAAGCTGGTTGAGAGAATTCCAAGAGTGTGCAAAGCTGTCAGTGTGCAATCACAGCAGCACGATTTGTGACCTTATCTTGAGAGCCAGGTCTGCCTACGGCGGCCTTTATCAATAGCAAGGCTATGCTCACTGAGTCTTTACATAGTCAAGATTTCCTTAAATTGTGTCAGTCACAGTGGTCAGGTATTCTGCCACTGTGCACTCTCTGTTTAGGGCCAAATAGCATTCTAGTTTGCTCTGTTTTTTTCTAAATTATTTCCAATGTGTCAAGTAATTATATTTTGGGTTTCTCATGATTTGGTTGGGTCTAATTGTGTAGCTGTCCTTGGGCTCTGTGGGGGACTGTTTGTGTTTGTGAACAGAGCCCCAGGACCACTTGCTTAGGGGTCTCTCTCTATCTCTCTCTCTCTCTCCTCGCTCTCTCTCTCATCCACTCTCACTCACCTCTCCCTCTCTCTCTCCTCTCTCTCTCTCTCTCTTTCCCTCTCTCTCTCTCTCTCTCTCTCTCTCTCTCTCTCTCTCTCTCTCTCTCTCTCTCTCTCTCTCTCTCTCTCTCTCTCGCTCTCTCTCTCACTCTCTCTCACTCACTCACTCACTCACTCACTCACTCACTCACTCTCCCTCTCTCTCTCATACTCTCACTCTCACTCTCTCCCTCTCTCGCACTCTTTCTGCCTCTTTGCCTCTCTCTCTCCCTCTCTCTCTCTCTCTCTCTCTCTCTCTCTCTCTCTCTCTCTCTCTCTCACTCACTCACTCACACTCCCTCTCTCTCGCTCTCTCATACTCTCACTCTCTCTCTTTCTCTCTCTCTCTATCTCTTTCACTCTCCCTCTCTTTCTCGCTCTCTTTCTGCCTCACTGCCTCTCTCTCTCTCTCTCTCTCTCTCTCTCTCTCTCTCTCTCGCTCTCTCTCTCTCTCTCTCTCTCTCTGTCTCTCTCTCTCTCTCTCTCTCTCTCCTTCTCTCTCTCTCTCTCTCCTGGCAGGGATGAGAGGACTTTGATGGCTTGATGAGATGTGACATGTGAGGCTAGAGGCAGGTACAGATTGAGAGCTGTGTGTGTTATTCTGTGTGAAGGGAAATGGATGGTTCAAGGTTCAGAACAGAGCATGGCACTACTGAGGCTTGGGGGAGAGCTGAGAACCTTGGGCGTGTTAGCCCGGACTGACTGCCTGCCCTGGCTATCATATTCCATGTTCCAAATTGGTTAGACAGACAGGTGGCTGGTTGATATTTCCCTACAGGCTTCACTGGCGAATCAGAAGACTGATAGACTGGTACAACCAGCAGAGAATTAAGTATAAACAACCGTTAAATATTCAAGGGCTCACTAGACTAAGATATAAGCTTTGTTGGGTGATATAACTAGAAGACCACCTTGGAATGGGTGTTTTGGCTTAAGTGAGGGTGTTTTGAATTAAACCATGTTGAGCATTTAAAAACAGGTGACTGTAATTATGAAAAGGAACTAGAGAATACAGTGACGCAGGTTTGAGAAAAATATATATTTTGTTCCCTGCTGGGAGAGGCAGAAACATCAACTTTTAATAGAAGGAGAGAGAAGGGAAGGAAGGTGGAAGACTTGTCAATCTTGGCAAGCTTGTCTTCTGCTGGAAGAAGAATTGCAGAATAGTTGTAATGTAAACAGTCCATGTGTCTTTGAGATGTATGGTCAAAACCTGTGTGCGTGTGTATGTAGGTGTTACATACCTGCATGAGTGTCTCCTTGTGTGCATGCGTGTGCGTGTGTGTGTGGTTCATGATGATGAAGTGCGTGTCGCTGTAGGCCTATTGTGGCGGTAAGAATCTCCTGATAGATCAGTTACTGACAAGCATCCATCTTGTCTCTCACTGCGTTGAGGGATTGATATCTGGAGGCTGTGTTTGTCAGGAGGAAAAATCATCCTTTATCAATAGTTACAGTATATGTGTGTGTGTGTGTGTGTGTGTGTGTGTGTGTGTGTGTGTGTGTGTGTGTGTGTGTGTGTGTGTGTGTGTGTGTGATGTAGCTAGCTGAGGTAAAACAATCAATCACAGTTCCTATGGCAATGGGCCAATGGCTGCTCTTTATAACCAAACAGATTTAGAAGTGCAGTCGTGGAAGGAACATAGAGTGTTTCATCAGGTCATTTGAATTTTGACCCTTCTTTACCTCAATTAACCTTGTTACAAGAGAGTATACTGGCAATACGTGCAGCATCAAAATTTGCTTAAAAAAATAACATAATTATTTAACGAGGGTCGGGGCCTTTGCCAGAGTTGCAATCTGAGCGCTGAACTCTATTTTCCTCGACGACTGCACTTCTAAATCGGTTTGGTTATAAAGAGCAGCCATTGGGCCACTGCCATAGGAACTGTGATTGATTGTTTTACCTTAGCTAGCTACACCACAAGGACATCACACCCTCGTACACACAGAGGTGCTAAGTACTCTCGGCCAGCAAACGCCAGCAAATAGTGTTACAGGAGGGGGTCGCAGTTCCGGAGCGACCCACTAGGTGTCATCCTCTGACAACCTTAGGCACCTCCTCACTCACAGTCTGGACTAATCATCATCCTATTGGTGTCACCTGTGTCTACCTGTTCACCTGTGTATTTATGCCCTCACTTCCCTGTCTTCCCTTGCTCAGTTTTCTCTGCTAGTTTCTCTATGCTCAGCAGTACTAATCAGTGTCTGATCGGAGAAGTATGTACAGGTACTCGAGAAGTGTTCTCCCTGTTTCTTTATTATTTCAGTCGTAGTTACTATTTTGTAATTTGGCTGTAAGCCTGTTTTTGGAGTCTTATTTGCTCCACCTTTCTTTTCTTGTGTTAAGTCCGTTGTTTTGTATCCTGGCATCGGGACCACCAGTAAAGTTTCTTGTTTCACCATCTCTGCCTACTGTCTATCCTGCACCGCATCTGGGTCACACCTCACACCAACCCTTACAAAATAGCCCTTAGAGAGATTGGAACACACGTATGCACGCCCACACACACACACACACACACACACGCCCAAACACACACACACACGCACACACACACACTCACACACACTCACACACACACACACCACAGTTGCCTGGGGTTTTTATCTCCTCTCCCCAACAGGAGCTACAAAATGAAGTAATTGCCTTGGCTTCACCTTCCCCTGTTGTTTAGCAAACTAGAGAGACGATAAATCCACTAAAACTGATCGAATGAGTTCTCCCAGCTTGTCTGATGCGAGGTACTCTGCAGTGTGAAGCTTTAGATGAACTAGTATTATGGTTCTATTATGGTTTTCAAAAGCTCTTCTTTTTTTTGCCTCATTTGCCCTGTAAAGGAACGACATTGGAAAAAATTATGTAGCGAAAGCTTGTACTGCCTGGGTTTAGAAAGGTAAAAAGCCCCCTGTAACAAAGGAAATGGAGCAACTGTTTTGTTTTATGAGCAGCGTGAATAATAATAGTGACATCAATCAGAGCTAATTATCTTATTTAGGAAGCTCGCTGGGACCTGCCGCTTTTATTTTGAGAGAGAGAGAGAGAGGGAGAGAGAGAGAGAGAGGGAGAGAGAGAGAGAGAGAGAGAGAGAGAGAGAGAGAGAGAGAGAGAGAGAGAGAGAGGGGGTGACTGCCTGGGTCTGTATTGTTTGATTAATGCGCTCTCCATATTATCTCCCTTCCCACTAGTAAAGGCAGGGGATGCTCTCTCCATATTGTCACCTTCCCATTAGTAAAGGCAGAGGTCTCGGCTGGCTGGGACTTTGTGGAATCAGCAGCCTGTAAATCAGGAAGTGAATCTCATCTCTCTGTCTCTCTCTCTCTCTCTCTCGTAGTTATTTTCATGAGTGGGGCATGCTGTGAATTAGAGCTTTGAAATACTTTGCTGAAGTTGGTGCAGTTTCTCAGTAATTGTGCCAAAGAGAGACTGTTGCCTGGTGTACCAGTGCAGTACTGTATCTCTGCTATAAGGCTGTATTATTGTCACGTTGTGTAAGGATTTGAAGACAGGCGCAGGAATACGTATATATATAACACAGGGATGTAACCCAAACAAAAGAGCGAGGGGTAAACCTCTAAACAATATACGGGACGAGACCCATAATAACAAGAGCACAATACACGGTACTCACGAGACCAACAGACATGGGACAATAATGGACAATGGGGAACAGAGGGCACAGATATACATATACTAATCAGGGGGAATGGGAACCAGGTGTGCGTAATGAGACAAGACAGTCCGGGGTTGGTGGTAATGATCCAGGTCAGTGACGCCTAGAAGGCCGGTGACGTAGACCTCCGGAGCTGGTGAACGGAATGAGCAGCAGTACTGGGGGGGATCCATGACAATTATACTGACTCATGATTAGTTACTGGGCTTGAACCAAACCCTGCACACCTGTCAAAATGATTCACAGCTGTAATTGTTCTACAGTACCAAAGGTGCTTCCACCAAGTGTCAACTCTGGGGTGTAAAGACATACGCAGTCAAGGTATCTTTGTTATTTTTTTGTTTGTTATATAACTTTTCTTTCACTTTGAAAATGTGGAATAAATCAAATCAAATCAAATCAAATTTTATTGGCCACATGCGCCGAATACAACAGGTGCAGACATTACAGTGAAATGCTTACTTACAGCCCTTAACCAACAGTGCATTTATTTTTAATAAAAAAGTAAAATAAAACAACAACAAAAAAGTGTTGAGAAAAAAAGAGCAGAAGTAAAATAAAATAACAGTAGGGAGGCTATATATACAGGGGGGTACCGGTGCAGAGTCAATGTGCGGGGGCACCGGATAGTTGAGGTAGTTGAAGTAATATGTACATGTGGGTAGAGTTAAAGTGACTATGCATAAATAATTAACAGAGTAGCAGCAGCGTAAAAAGATGGGGTGGGGGGGCAGTGCAAATAGTCTGGGTAGCCATGATTAGCTGTTCAGGAGTCTTATGGCTTGGGGGTAGAAGCTGTTGAGAAGTCTTTTGGACCTAGACTTGGCACTCCGGTACCGCTTGCCATGTGGTAGCAGAGAGAACGGTCTATGACTAGGGTGGCTGGAGTCTTTGACAATTTTGAGGGCCTTCCTCTGACACCGCCTGGTATAGAGGTCCTGGATGGCAGGAAGCTTGGCCCCAGTGATGTACTGGGCCGTACGCACTACCCTCTGTAGTGCCTTGCGGTCAGAGGCCAAGCAGTTGCCATACCAGGCGGTGATGCAACCAGTCAGGATGCTCTCGATGGTGCAGCTGTATAATTTTTTGAGGATCTGAGGACCCATGCCGAATCTTTTCAGTCTCCTGAGGGGGAAAAGGTGTTGTCGTGCCCTCTTCACGACTGTCTTGGTGTGTTTGGACCATGATAGTTCGTTGGTGATGTGGACACTAAGGAACTTGAAGCTCTCAACCTGTTCCACTACAGCCCGTCGATGAGAATGGGGGTGTGCTCAGTCCTCTTTTTTTTCCTGTAGTCCACAATCATCTCCTTTGTCTTGGTCACGTTGAGGGAGAGGTTGTTATCCAGGCACCACACGGCCAGGTCTCTGACCTCCTCCCTATAGGCTGTCTCAGGTGATCAGGCCTACCACTGTTGTGTCGTCGGCAAACTTAATGATGGTGTTGGAGTCGTGCCTGGCCATGCAGTCATGGGTGAACAGGGAGTACAGGAGGGGACTGAGCACGCATCCCTGAGGGCCCCCCGTGTTGAGGATCAGTGTGGCAGATGTGTTGTTACCTACCCTTACCACCTGGGGGCGGCCCGTCAGGAAGTCCAGGATCCAGTTGCAGAGGGAGGTGTTTAGTCCCAGGATCCTTAGCTTAGTGATGAGCTTTGAGGGCACTATGGTGTTGAATGCTGAGCTGTAGTCAATGAATAGCATTCTCACGTAGGTGTTCCTCTTGTCCAGGTGGGAAAGGGCAGTGTGGAGTGCAATAGAGATTGCATCATCTGTGGATCTGTTGGAGCGGTATGCAAATTGGAGTGGGTCTAGGGTTTCTGGGATAATGGTGTTGATGTGAGCCATGACCAGCCTTTCAAAGCACATCATGGCTACAGACGTCAGTGCTACGGGTCGGTAGTCATTTAGGAAGGTTATCTTAGTGTCCTTGGGCACGGGGAATATGGTGGTCTGCGTGAAACATGTTTATATTACAGACTCAGTCAGGGACATGTTGAAAATGTCAGTGAAGACACTTGCCAGTTGGTCAGCACATGCTCGGAGTACACGTCCTGGTAATCCGTCTGGCCCTGCGGCCTTGTGAATGTTGACCTGCTTAAAAGTCTTACTCACATCGGCTACGGAGAGCGTGATCACATAGTCATCTGGAACAGCTGGTGCTCTCATGCATGCTTCAGTGTTGCTTGCCTCGAAGCGAGCATAGAAGTGGTTTAGCTCGTCTGGTAGGCTTGTGTCACTGGGAAGCTCGCGGCTGTGCTTCCCTTTGTAGTCTGTAATAGTTTTCAAGCCCTGCCACATCCGACGAGCGTCAGAGCCGGTGTAGTACGATTCAATCTTAGACCTGTATTGACTCTTTGCCTGTTTGATGGTTCGTCGGAGGGCATAGCGGGATTTCTTATAAGCGTCCGGGTTAGAGTCCCGCTCCTTGAAAGCGGCAGCTCTACCCTTTAGCTCAGTGCGGATGTTTCCTGTAATCCATGGCTTCTGGTTGGGGTATGTACGTACGGTCACTGTGGGGACGACATCATCGATGCACTTATTGATGAAGCCAGTGACTGATGTGGTGTACTCCTCAATGCTATCTGAAGAATCCCAGAACATGTTCCAGTCTGTGCTAGCAAAACAGTCCTGTAGCTTAGCATCTGCGTCATCTGACCACTTTTTTATTAACCGAGTCACTGGTGCTTCCTGCTTTAGTTTTTGCTTATAAGCAGGAATCAGGAGGATAGAGTTATGGTCAGATTTGCCAAATGGAGGGCGAGGGAGAGCTTTGTATGCGTCTCTGTGTGTGGAGTAAAGGTGGTCTAGAGTTTTTTTTCCCTCTGGTTGCACATTTAACATGCTGGTAGAAATTAGGTAGAACGGATTTAAGTTTCCCTGCATTAAAGTCTCTGGCCACTAGGAGCGCTGCCTCTGGATAAGCGTTTTCCTGTTGACTTATGGCCTTATACAGCTTATTCAGTGCAATCTTAATGCCAGCATTGGTTGTGGTGGTAAATAGACAGCTATGAAAAATATAGATGAAAACTCTCTTGGTAAATAGTGTGGTCTACAGCTTATCATAAGATACTCTACCTCAGGCGAGCAAAACCTCGAGACTTCCTTAGTATTTGATTTTGTGCACCAGCTGTTGTTTACAAATATACATAGACCGCCACCCCTTGTCTTACCGAAATAGGTTGTGTACATTTGACAAAATCAAATGTAATAAATGTTTTGATTGAATGTTAAGGCAGCAAAATGTGAAGACTGTTTAAGCAACCCAGTATCACAGATTATTGTGAAATAGAAACAAATTGCTTATTGGAAATTCGTGACAGGCACATGAAAAAGTATATTTATTTGTGTGCAGTACACGATTTTGTATACAGTGCATTTCAATCCAACCAACCCACACGTTCAAGGGGTGTCTAGACTTATCCCCAGCTAGATCGGGCGTACACCTCCAGGCCTCAAGAGACTGCTCTGCAATGAATGTGGTCCTCTGTAGCTCAGCTGGTAGAGCACGGCGCTTGTAACGCCAAGGTAGTGGGTTCGATCCCTGGGACCACCAAAACACAAAAAAAAAATGTATGCACGCATGACTGTAAGTCGCTTTGGATAAAAGCGTCTGCTAAATGGCATATTATATCATTATTATATGAATGATAATACACCTAATTGATTGACTGGTGTCATGTAAAGTCCTGATGGACTGATTATCAATCATTTGTCAATACTTTAACCTGCCAATCAACCAACTACACCTAGACTGGAGATGACCACCGTTTATTATGTAAAACCCCCAGGGATGTGATGTCATTGCGAGTCATGGTCAACATAAAGGATTGGATGTGTGTGTCTGTTTGATATGTGTGTGTGTGTGTGTTCTGAGTGTATGTGGGTTTCTCAGTGTATTCACCCTGTGTCTGTCTACTGCTTTGGCCTTCCTTTTCTCTGGCTCATCACCCATCATCACACTCCATCCAGAGAAATACCAGATGCTGAGTCAATGAAACCTGTAAACAAATCAGTAGAGGTCTGGGGTTAATAAACAATCCTTCGCTTTTCTCTGACTATTTCTGTCTGCTCTCTGTCTCTGTGTGTGATGGTAGAGGAGAGGATAGATGGAGAGGAGGGGGGAGGAGAGGAAAGTAGAGGAGAGGAGAGGAGAGATGAGAGGAGAGGAGAGAGGAGAGGGGAGGAGGGGGAAGAGGAGAGACAGAGAGGAGAGGAGAGGAGAGGAGAGGAGAGGAGAGGAGAGGAGAGGAGAGGAGAGGAGAGGAGAGGAGAGGAGAGGAGAGGAGAGGAGAGGAGAGGAGAGGAGAGGAGAGGAGAGGAGAGGAGAGGAGAGGAGAGGAGGGGGGGGGAGGAGATGAGAGACGGAGAAGAGGGGGAGGAGAGGAGAGGAGAGGAGAGAGGAGGGGGGAGGAGATGAGAGATGGAGAGGAGAGGAGAGAGGTGGGGGGAGGAGATGAGAGATGGGGAGGAGGGGGGAGGAGAGGAGAGGAGAGAGCAGGGGGGAGGAGAGGAGAGGAGAGGAGAGTAGAGGAGAGGAGAGGAGAGGAGAGGAGAGGAGAGGAGAGGAGAGGAGAGGAGAGGAGAGGAGAGGAGAGGAGAGGAGAGGAGAGGAGAGGAGAGGAGAGGAGAGGAGAGGAGAGGAGAGGAGAGGAGAGGAGAGGAGAGGAGAGGAGAGGAGAGTAAGGGGGAGGAGAAAAGGTGAGGGTAAACGAGGGAGTGGTGGTTCTCTGCCCATTAGGAGGCGAAAGACAGGATAAGGATGTGTTTTGTTTGCTTTGGAGTTCTTCTGAGAACTACTTCAAAGTGAAACTACTTAAAAGTCTCTGCAATTAATTCCGACTAAGCCAACTGTCTGTCTGGTGGTGTGTCTGGTGTGTGTGTGAATCATCAATGTAAGGGAATTTAGTCTTTTTTTTCACCAAACTTTTAACCTTAATCCATTGAAATTGTGAAATGTTTTGTTGAATTCACGCTAGTTGACAACTCAAACAAATGTACATTTTAAAAAAAAGATGTTGAACTGACGTATGTACCCAGTGGAAAAGAGACTTCTCTCTCCTCATACTGGACTAATTGGTCCTATCTACTGGTCCCCAGCTGTTCCACTGGGGACAAGTTATGGATGTTTGAGGACAGTAAAGTCTATAACTACTCTACTGGAATGAGGCCATCACATAGTATATACAGTAAAACCCAGAAGGAACCTATTTTAGAAAGCCTGGCAGAATAATGATGGTGAACTGTGGAGGTAAAGAAGAAGAAGTAACCTATTTTAGAAAGCCTGGCAGAATAATGATGGTGAACTGTGGAGGTAAAGAATAAGAAGGAACCTATTTTAGAAAGCCTGGCAGAATAATGATGGTGAACTGTGGAGGTAAAGAATAAGACGTAACCTATTTTAGAAAGCCTGGCAGAATAATGATGGTGAACTGTGGAGGTAAAGCTCACCAAGAACTAGCTTTTCTACTGACTCACAACCTTTCCATCACCTTGCTTTGTTTTCACCCATGAAGGTCAGCAGGTCTCTCTCTCTGGTCTGAGTGAGTCAAAATTGACAGAGACATTGGAATTGAAAAATACATTGACAGAGACAATGAAAGAGACATTGGCATTGACAAAGACATTGACAGAGACATTGGCAGAGACATTGGCAGAGACATTGACAGAGACATTGACAGAGACATTGACAGAGACATTGACAAAGACATTGACAGAGACATTGACAGAGACATTGACATTGACAGAGACATTGACAGAGACATTGACAGAGACAGAGACATTGACAGAGACATTGACAGAAACATTGACAGAGACATTGACATTGACAGAGACATTGACAGAGACATTGGTATTGACAATGCCAGAGACATTGACAGATACATTGAAAGAGACAGAGACATTGACAGAGACATTGATAGAAACAGAGACATTGACAGAGACAGAGACATTGACATTGACAGTTCAATCAATCAATCAATCAAATGTATGTATAAAGCCCTTTCTACATCAGCAGATGTCAGAAAGTCATATACAGAAACCCAGCCTTAAACCCCAAACAGCAAGCAATGCAGATGTAGAAGCACGGTGGCTAGGAAAAACTCCCTAGAAAGGCCGGAACCTAGGAAGAAACCTAGAGAGGATCCAGGCTCTGAGGGGTGGCCAGTCCTCTTCTGGCTGAGCCAGGTGGAGATTATAAGAGTATATGGCCATTAAGGCCAGATTGTTCTTCAAGATGTTCAAACTTTCATATATGACCAGTAGGGTCAAATGATAATCACAGTGGTTGTAGAGGGTACAACAGGTCAGTACCTCAGGAGTACATGTCAGTTGGCTTTTCATAGCCGAGCATTCAGAGGTCGAGACAGCAGGTGCGGTAAAGAGACAGAGAGAGAGAGTCAAAAACAGCAGGTCTGGGACAAGGTAGCACGTCCGGTGAACAGGTCAGGGTTCCATAGCCGCAGGCAGAACAGTTGAAACTGGAGCAGCAGCACGAACAGGTGGACTGGGGACAGCCAGGAGTCATCAGGCCAGGTAGTCCTGAGGCATGGTCCTAGGGCTCAGGTCCTCCGGGAGGGGAGAGAGAGAGGGAGAGAGAGAGAATTAGAGGGAGCATACTTACATCCACACAGGACACCAGATAAGACAGGAGAATTTCACCAGATATAACAGACTGACCCTAGCCCCACGGCACATAGACTATTGCAGCATAGATACTGGAGGCTGAGACAGGGGGGGGGTCGGGGGACACTGTGACGCCGTCCAACGATACGACAGGGCCAACCACGCAGGATATAACCCCACCCACTTTGCCAAAGCACAGCCACCACACCACTAGAAGGATATCAACAGATCACCAACTTACTACCCTGAGCCAAGGCTGAGTATAGCCCACGAAGATCTCCTCCACCGCACGAGCCCGAGGGGGTCAAAACCAGACAGGAAGAGCACATCAGTGACTCAACCCACTCAAGTGACGCACCCCTCCTAGGGACGGCATGGAAGACCCCTCCTAGGGACGGCATGGAAGACCCCTCCTAGGGACGGCATGGAAGACCCCTCCTAGGGACGGCATGGAAGACCCCTCCTAGGGACGGCATGGAAGACCCCTCCTAGGGACGGCATGGAAGACCCCTCCTAGGGACGGCATGGAAGAGCACCAGTAAGCCAGCGACTCAGCCCCTGTAATGGGGTCAGAGGCAGAGAATCCCAGTGGAGAGAGGGGAGCCGGCCAGGCAGAGACAGCAAGGGCGGTACATCGCTCCAGCGCCTTCCATTCACCTTCGCACCCCTGGGCCAGACTACACTCAATCTATGTGTGGGTACTGTATGTACAGCAGGACCAAATCGGAGAGATAGGTAGGAGCAAGCCCATGTAATGCTTTATAGGTTAGCAGTAAAACCTTGAAATCAGCCCTAGCCTTAACAGGAAGCCAGTGTAGAGGCTAGCACTGGAGTAATATGATCAAATGTTTTCGTTCTAGTCAAGATTCTAGCAGCTATATTTAGCACTAACTGAAGTTGATTTAGTGCTTTATCTGGGTAGCTGGAGAGTAGAGCATTGCAGTAGTCTAATCTAAAAGTGACAAAAGCATGGATTAGCTTTTCTGCATCATCTTTTGATAAAGAGTTTCAGATTTTTGCAATGTTACAAAGATGGGAAACAGCTGTCCTTGAAATATTCTTGATATGTTTGTCAAAAGAGAGATCAGGGTCCAGAGTAACGCCGAGGTCCTTCACAGTTTTATTTGAGACGACTGTACAACCATCAAGATTAATTGTCAGATCCAACAGCAGATCTCTTTGTTTCTTGGGACCTAGAACTAGTATCTCTCTTTTGTCCGAGTTTAAAAATAAAACATTTGCCGCCATCCACTTCCTTATGTCTGAAGCACAGGCTTCTATGGTAGGACATTTTGGGGCTTCACCATTTTTCATCGAAATGTGCAGCTGTGTGTCGTCCGCATAGCAGTGAAAGTTGACATTGTGTTTCCGAATGACATCACCAAGAGGTAGAATATAGTGAAAACAATAGTGGTTCTAAAACGGAACCTTGAGGAACATCGAATATTATAATTGATTTGTCAGATGACAAACCATCCACAGAGACTAACTGATATCTTTCCGACAGATAAGATCTAAACCAGGCAAGAACTTATTCATGTAGACTAATTAGGGTTTCCAATCTCTCCAAAATAATGTGGTGATCGATGGTGTCAAAAGCAGCACTAAGGTCTAGCAGCACGACGACAGATGCAGAGCGTTGGTCTGACGCCATTAAAAGGTAATTTACCATCTTCATGAGTGCAGTCTCAGTGCTATGATGGGGTCTAAAACCAGACTGAAGCGTTTCGTATACATTATTTGTCTTCAGGAAGGCAGTGAGTTGCTGCGCAACAGCTTTTTCTAAAATTTCTGAGAGGAATGGGAGATTCGATATAGGCCGATATTTTTTTTTACATTTTCTGGGTCAAGGTTTGGCTTTTTCAAGAGAGGCTTTATTACTGCCACTTTTAGTGAGTTTGGTACACATCCGGTGGATAGGGAGCCATTTATTATGTTCAATATAGGACGGTCAAGCACAGGAAGTAGCTCTTTCAGTAGTTTAGTTGGAATAGGGTCCAGTATGCAGCTTGAAGGTTTAGAGGCCATGATTATTTTCATGAATGTGTCAAGAGATACAGGATTTAAAAAACTTGAGTGTCTCCATTGATCCTAGGTCCTGGCAGTTGTGTGCAGACTCAGGACAACTGAGCTTTGGAGAAATACGCAAATTCAAAGAGGAGTCCGTAATTTGCTTTCTAATGATCATTATCTTTTTGTCGAAGAAGTTCATTAATTATCACTGCTGAAGTGAAAGCCATCCACTCTTGGGGAATGCTGCTTTTTAGTTAGCTTTGCGACAGTATCCAAAATACATTTTGGATTGTTCCTATTCTCCTCAATTAGGTTGGAAAAATAGGATGATCGAGCAGCAGTGAGGGCTCTTCGATATTGCACGGTACTGTCTTTCCAAGCTAGATGGAAGACTTCCAGTTTGGTGGAGCGCCATTTCCATTCCAATTTTCTGCAAGCTTGCTTCAGGGCTCAGGTATTTTCTGTATACCAGGGAGCTAGTTTCTTGTGACAAATGTTTTTTGTTTTTAGAGGAGCGACTGCATCTAGGGTATTACGCAAGGTTAAATTTAGATCCTCAGTTAGATGGGTAACCGATTTTAGTACTCCGACGACCTTGGGTAGGTGGAGGGAGTCTGGAAGGGCATCTAGGAATCTTTGGGTTGTCCGAGAATTTATAGCACGTCTTTTGATGATCCTTGTTTGGGGTCTGAGCAGATTATTTGTTGCGATTGAAAACGTAATAAAATGGTGGTCTGATAGTCCAGGATTATGACGGAAAACGTTTAGATTCACAATATTTATTATACCGGACAAAACTAGATCCAGAGTATGACTGTGGCAATGAGTAGGTCGGGAGACATGTTGGACAAAACCCATTGAGTCGATGATGGCTCCGAAAGCCTTTTGGAGTAGGACTGTGAACTTTTCCATATGAATATTGAAGTCACCCAAAATTAGAATATTATCTGCCATGACTAGAAGGTCCAAAAGGAATTCAGGGAACTCAGAGAGGAATGCTGTATACTGCCCAGGAGGCCTGTAAACAGTAGCTATAAAAAGTGATTGAGGAGGCTGCATTGATTTCATGACTAGAATTGACATTGACAGAGACATTGACAGAGACAGAGACATTGACAGAGACATTGACAGTGACATTGACAGAGACATTGACAGAGACATTGACAGTGACATTGACAAAGACATTGACAGAGACATTGACATTGACAGAGACATTGACAGAGACGTTGACAGAAACAGAGACATTGACAGTTACATTGACAGAGACATTGACAGTGACATTGACAGAGACATTGACATGGACAGAGACATTGACAGAGACATTGACATTGACATTGACAGAGACAGAGACAGAGACATTGACATTGATAGAGACATTGAAAGAGACAGACATTGACAGAGACATTGACATTGACAGAGCCATTGACAGAGACATTGACATTGATAGAGACATTGAAAGAGACAGAGACATTGACAGAGACATTGACAGAGACATTGACATTGATAGAGACACTGAAAGAGACAGAGACATTGACAGTGACATTGACAGTGACATTGACAGAGACATTGACATTGATAGAGACATTGACAGAGACATTGGCATTGTTCAGAGACATTGAAATAGACAGAGATATTGACAGAGACAGAGACATTGACATTGACAGAAACATTGAAAGAGACAGAGACATTGACAGAGACATTGACATTGACAGGGACATTGATAGAGACAAAAACATTGACACAGACATCGACAGAGACATTGAAAGAGACATTGACAGAGATATTGACAGAGACATTGACAGAGACATTGACAGAGACAATGACAGAGACATTGACAGAGACATTGACAGAGACATTGACAGAGACAGAGACATGGACAGAGACATTGACAGAGACATTGACAGAGACATTGACAGAGACAGATTGACAGAGACAGATTGACAGAGACATTGACAGAGACAGATTGACAGTGTTACAGAGCGAATGCGTTTGACGCTCCAATCAGAGAATACAATGGCCCAGGAAATGTCATCATTCACGCTAGCCATTCCAATCATATTAGCACGCGTTAGCGCCCATCAATGGGGAACTTGCTCAGGAAACACCTGTGAAAAAACCTGTGAACACCCTGTGGCATAATATCACAAAGAACCGGTAACGGTTGGGTGTCGGTAACAGTTGGGTGCCAGTTTGCCCACTGCTGGCGATAATCACCATATCTGAATGAAGCCAGATCCCACTTGGCTCCTTAGATCTGACACTAATGCTCATACCAACACAAAAAAAGGCTTTCATGAACTAACACTCGCACTTGACTTGTTCAACCCCCCCTTCCTAGCGCTGACTCTACTGATAGCTACGTTATTGAGGAGAAATGTACTTACTATGCCTGTGATATGTGGTTGTCCCACCTAGCTATCTTCAGATTAATGTAAGTCCCTCTGGATAAGAGCATCTGCTAAATGACTAACATGTAGAATGTAAATGTGATACAGTTGGCTCATCGCTGGCGGCAATTACCATGAATACCCCCTCTGGATGAAGACTAATCTTCCATTGCTCTCTCGCTCTGACGCTCTGACACTGACACTCTCCCTTCAGTCCCCCGCTAGTCACTTCACGCCTCACGCCTGCTACCTGCCACTGCCCACTCTAACCACTAGCTATCACCTGTGGGCTGGTCACTACCCGCCTCACGCCTGCTAGCCCCCCGCCTCTTTCGCCCCCCCCCCCCCAACCACCCGTGGTTTTTTCGCCCTCTCTCGTCATCTACTCCAACCAACAGCCATCCGGTAGGCTGCCTGTTAACGACTTACCGGGTAATCACTAGAAGTGAAAGCCTCCAACCTCCCGAAACCACCCGGGGTTCTCTCACCACCCACATTGACCAGCGTGGTAATGGCTGCTGGTGCTTCCTTTCTTCCGATCACGGCTTGAGGCTGTCAGGGTCACAGGAGGTTGGTGGCACCTTAATGGGGGAGGATGGGCTCGTGGTAATGACTGGAGCGGAATTGGTGGAATGTATCAAATACATCAAACACATTGTTCCCATGTGTTTGATGCCATTCCATTTGCTCCATTCCAGCCATTATTATGAGCCGTCCTCCCCTCAGCAGCCTCCACTGGTCAGGGTGAATTGAGGAGATGTAACAGTCATGTTGTTAACGTGCTGAACTAATGTGACTTGGCCTGTATCCCAAATGGCACCCTACTCCTTATGGGGCTGATTCCGACCCGCTTAAATGGAACGGAATTCCCTTTCTATGAACTTTTCTCTCTCTGTGTATTCTGACCTTGAACTGAAGCATGAGAATAGCATGATATTCACCCGCTATTTGTTCTGGGTGGAGATGATAGAAATGAAGGTGTGGCGGTGGTGTGTCTACAGATATGCCATGTTCTGACCTTGACTTAATTCTCTCATAATTCTACTACCTTTACGCGGGTGAATATCATGCTATTCTCATGAAACTATAAATAAGGTCAATCGAACCTACCGGTTCCAAGTGGAAAAAGAATGTACTTTCCCCCCCAAATAGAAATAACAGCATTCTCCATGCACTGTAATTTATAATTTGATAAGAGCTATTGATAAATTTGATAAGAGCTATTGATAAGAGCTAGGTAAATGAGTAATCCGTTTGGAGAAGGGGATTGTAAATACACATAGCAAATTGTTTTAGATTATTTTTCCTTGTGATCCCTGGAAACGAATGTGAAACCAGCCATATGGAAGCAAACTGAAAATCATATCAACGTGATACGTATTGTGGTCCCTTTTCCACAGTGAAGTAGGCTATAAATAGCTGTACCGTAATTCAGATTTTTTATTGTATGCCCTCATAATTTGCGTGGATGAAATTTGGAGACCCAAGCTATAGGCTTCTGTTGGGCTGAACCCAACATGTATTCACTTTATAATTTTTTTAATGATATACATGTGCTTTTCACCGTTTTATTTTACAATTTGTATCATGTTAAATATTAGCCACTATCATTCATTTATAACTGTCACTTTAGTGTTTGTTTTCTTACATTTGTAGCTTACATTTTGCATCATTCCATTCACCTTACTTTCCTCTGTCACGTCTGTGTCGTTGTTCCCGAGGGTCGCTACCATTAGTGGATCATATTAGGCTAACGGTGTGCAATAATTCTGGACATGTAGCCTATTTGAATCATTATGGAACTCAGACCACACGTAGCAGGTTAAACCTCGAGCCTGGCGCACGGTTCACGACGACTGGACCGTTGTCATACAGTTCCATGATTAGTGATGATTAGGGACTAGTGATTAGTGATGATTAGTGATGATTAGGGACTAGTGATTAGTGATGATTTATAGTACTATTGTTCCCCTATTTACACTTTTTTTCCACCTTCCAATATTCCATGAATTGAACTTGAATATGACAACTTTCAGGATGAATCAAACCACTGTATTTTCCATTCATCAATATATTCAGCGTGTGAAGACTGTGTGTTTAATGATTCATAGATGCTTTCCTAAATCTAAAATTTGCCTAAATAATCTACAAGATCATAGTATTTTTAAATATACCAGTTGGTACTGAAACAGAGACTAATATGCATATATTTAGATGGCTCTTTCATTGATCCTTATATTCTGAACCCGTTCTCTCTATATATTCTAGTTTGTCAACAAAATTCTAATTAAAGGTGCATCGCATATAAAGGGATGGCTTAAGATAAATGTACTTAAAATCCTATTAAATGAAAACTCCATGAGAAAATCTGTTGGCCAGCAAGTGGGAAGGTTTTCAGTGGTTTAATTAAATGCATTCAGCATGCGCAAGGGAACCACGCCTGCAAAGCCCGTTACGCACCTGCACAAGGTAAGCCTGAATACCAACTATGTAGGAAAGGCAAACATTTCCTAAATCTGAATCGGGCCCTAGGGGAACAGGTCAAGAGTAGCGCACTATGTATGGAATAGGATGCCATTTGGGATGAAGCCTTGCTCAAGGGCTGATATGCCCCCCATAAGTGACTATGGACCTAATCCCTGACATCTTTGATTGAAATGGATGGATCTCAAATCAAATCAAATGTTATTTGTTACATGCGCCGAATACAACAGGTGTAGACCTTACAGTGACCTTACTTACAAGCCCTTACAGTGACCTTACTTACAAGCCCTTAACCAACAATGGAGATTTAAGAAAGAATACCAAAAAAAAATCACTCAATAAAAATAATACGAATTAAAAGTAACAAACAATTAAAGAGCAGCAGTAAAATAACAATAGCGAGGCTATATACAGGGGGTACCGGCAATGCAAATAGTCTGGGTAGCCATTGATTAGATGTTCAGGAGTCTTATGGCTTGGGGGTAGAAGCTGTTTAGAAGCCTCTTGGACCTAGACTTGGCGCTCCGGTACCGCTTGCCGTGCGGTAGCAGAGAGAACAGTCTATGACTAGGGTGGCTGGAGTCTTTGACCATTTTTAGGGCCTTCCTCTGACACCGCTTGGTATATAGGTCCTGGATGGCAGGGAGCTTTGCCCCAGTGATGTACTGGGCCGTACGCACTACCCTCTGTAGTGCCTTGCGGTCGGAGGCCGAGCAGTTGCCTACTAGGCAGTGATGCAACCAGTCAGGATGCTCTCGATGGTGCAGCTGTAGAACCTTTTGAGGATCTGAGGACCCATGCCAAATATTTTCAGTCTCCTTAGGGGGAATAGGTTTTGTCGTGCCCTCTTCACGACTGTCTTGGTGTGCTTGGACAATGTTTGTTTGTTGGTGATGTGGACACATCCTGGTAATCCGTCTGGCCCTGCGGCCGTGTGAATGTTGACCTGTTTAAAGGTCTTACTCACATCGGCTACAGAGAGCGTGATCACACAGTCGCCCGGAACAGCTGATGCTCTCATGCATGTTTCAGTGTTACTTGCCTCGAAGCGAGCTTAGAAGTAATTTAGCTCGTCTGGTAGGCTCGTGTCACTGGGCAGCTCGCGGCTGTGCTTCCCTTTGTAGTCTGTAATAGTTTGCAAGTCCTGCCACATCCGAAGAGCGTCGGAGCCGGTGTAGTTTGATTCGATCTATGTCCTGTATTGACGCTTTGCCTGTTTGATGGTTCGTCGGAGGGCATAGTGGTATTTCTTATAAGCTTCCGGGTTAGAGTCCCGCTCCTTGAAAGCGGCAGCTCTACCCTTTAGCTCAGTGCGGATATTTCCTGTAATCCATGGCTTCTGGTTGGGGTATGTACGTACAGTCACTGTGGGGACGACATCATCGATGCACTTATTGATGAAGCCAGTGACTGATGTGGTGTACTCCTCAATGCCATCGGAAGAATCCCTGAACATATTCAAGTCTGTGCTAGCAAAACAGTCCTGTAGCTTAGCATCTGCTTCATCTGACAACTTTTTTATTGACTGAGTCATTGGTGCTTCCTGCTTTAGTTTTTGCTTGTAAGCAGGAATCAGGAGGATAGAATGATGGTCAGATTTGCCAAATGGAGGGCGAGGGAGAGCTTTGTATGTGTCTCTGTGTGTGGAGTAAAGGTGGTCTAGAGTTTTTTTCCCTCTGGTTGCACATTTAACATGCTGGTAGAAATGAGGTAAAACGGATTTAAGTTTCCCTGCATTAAAGTCTCTGGCCACTAGGAGTGCCGCCTCTGGATGAGCGTTTTCCTGTTTGCTTATGGCCGTACATAGTTCATTGAGTGCGGTCTTAGTGCCAGCATCAGTTTGTGGTGGTAAATAGACAGCAATGAAGAATATAGATGACAGCTCTCTTGGTAGATAATGTGGTCTAGAGCTTATCATGAGATACTCTACCTCAGGCGAGCAAACCTCAAGATTCCTTAGATATCGTGCACCAGCTGTTGTTTACAAATATACATAGACCGCCACCCCTTGTCTTACCAGAGGCTGCTGTTCTATCCTGCCGATACAGTGTATAACCCGCCAGCTGTATGTTATTCATGTCTTCGTTCAGCCACGAAACATAAGATATTACAGTTTTCAATGTCCCATTGGTCGGATATACGTGCTTGTAGTTCATCCACTTTATTATCAAGCGATTGTAAGTTGGCCAATAGTATCGATGGCAAAGGCAGATTAGCCACTCGTCACCGGCTCCTTACCAAGCACCCCGATCTCCTTCCGCAATATCTCCTTTTCTTTCTGCTGCGAATTATGGGGATGAGGGCCCTGTCGGGTGTCTGGAGCAAATCCCTCTCGTCCAAATCATTAAATAAATTTTTTTCGTCCAGTTCAAGGTGAGTAATCTCTGTTCTGATGTCCAAAAGCTATTTTCGGTCATAAGAGACAGTAGCAGCAACATTATGTACAAAATAAGTTGCAAACAATGCGATAAAACAAACAAAATAGCACAGTTGGTTAAGAGTCCATAAAACGGCAGCCATCCCCTACAGCGCCTCTTTTTAGTTTTCTCTCTTTGTTTCTCTCTCTTCTCCCCAAAAGTCAGTGGTATTGTCTTATATTCTTTCGGATTCAACTCCTCTTATCCCATCATCCCTCCTGCCTTCTTCCTCCTCCCTCCTCTCTCCTCCCCCTCTGTGGACAGCTTTAATATACATGGGTAGATGTATTTTCTCTTTCAAAAACCCTCCATCCCTCCCTCAGTCGATCAATAGAGCAGCATTCAGGTCTTCCCCCCCAGTTGTTTTATGGAAGTCAATGGTGCTGCATCTCCAGAGCTCCACTGTGTCTTTGTGTTGGTATCTCCTGTGTGTTTATTTATTTTATTAGGGATCCCCATTAGTTCCTGCCAAGGCAGCAGCTACTCTTCCTACCACTACCTACAGTTGAAGTCGGAAGTTTACATAAACCTTAGCCAAATACATTTAAACTCAGTTTTTCACAATTCCTGACATTTAAATTCCCTGTTTTAGATCAGTTAGGATCACCACTTTATTTTAAGTATGTGAAATGTCAGAATAATAGTAGAGAGAATGATTAATTTCAGCTTTCTTTCTTTCATCACATTCCCAGAGGGTCAGAAGTTTACATACACTCAATTAGTATTTGGTAGCATTGCCTTTAAATGTAATAACTTGGGTCAAACGTTTCGGGTAGCCTTCCACAAGCTTCCCACAATAAATTGGGTGTATTTTGGCCCATTCCTCCAGAGCTGGTGTAACTGAGTCAGGATTGTAGGCCTCCTTGCTCGCACACGCTTTTTCAGTTCTGCCCACACATTTTCTATAGGATTGAGGTCAGGGCTTTGTGATGGCCACTCCAATACCTTGACTTTCTTGTCCTTAAGCCATTTTTCCACAACTTTGGAGGTATGCTTGGGGTCATTGTCCATTTGGAAGACCCATTTGCGACCAAGCTTTAACTTCTTGACTGATGTCTTGAGATGTTGCTTCAATATATCCACATAATTTTCCTTCCTCATGATGCCATCTATTTTGTGAAGTGCACCAGTCCCTCCTGCAGCAAAGCACCCCCACAGCATGATGCTGCCACCCCCGTGCTTCACGGTTGGGATCGTGTTCTTCGGCTTGCAAGCAAACCCCATTTACCTCCAAACATAACGATGGTCATTATGGCCAAACAGTTCTATTTTTGTTTCATCAGACCGGAGGAAATTTCTCCAAAAAGTACGATCTTTGTCCCCATGTGCAGTTGCAAACCGTAGTCTGGCTTTTTTATGGCGGTTTTGGAGCAGTGGCTTCTTCCTCGCTGAACGGCCTTTCAGGTTATGTCGATATAGGACTCGTTTTACTGTGGATATAGATACTTTTGTACCTGTTTCCTCCAGCATCTTCACAAGGTCCTTTGCTGTTGTTCTGGGATTGATTTGCACTTTTTGCACCAAAGTACGTTCATCTCTAGGAGACAGAACGCGTCTCCTTCCTGAGTGGTATGATGGCTATGTGGTCCCATGGTGTTTATACTTGCGTACTATTGTTTGTACAGATGAACATGGTACCTTCAGGCGTTTGGAAATTGCTCCCAAGGATGAACCAGACTTGTGGAGGTCTACAATTTTTTTCTGAGGTCTTGGCTGATTTCTTTTGATTTTCCCATGATGTCAAGCAAAGAGGCACTGAGTTAGAAGGTAGGCCTTGAAATACATCCACAGGTACACCTCCAATTGACTCAAATGGTGTCAATTAGCCTATCAGAAGCTTCTAAAGCCATGACATCATTTTCTGGAATTTTGCAAGCTGTTTAAAGGCACAATCAACTTAGTGTATGTAAACTTCTGACCCACTGGAATTGTGATACAGTGAATTATAAGTGAAATAATCTGTCTGTAAACAATTGTTGGAAAAATTACTTGTGTCATGCACAAAGTAGATGTCCTAACTGACTTGCCAAAACTATAGTTTGTTAACAAGAAATTTGTGGAGTGGTTGAAAAACGAGTTTTAATGACTCCAACCTAAGTGTCTATACCCTTGTGTGTGTCTCTTCACGGTCCCTGTTGTTCCAGAAGGTGTATTTTTACCTGTTTTTAAAAATCTGATTCTACTGCTTTCATCAGTTACCTGATGTGGAATAGAGTTCCATATAGTCACGGCTCTATGTAGTACTGTGTGCCTCCCATAGTCTGTTCTGGACTTGGGGACTGTGAAGAGACCTCTGGTGGCATGTCTTGTGGGGTATGCATGGGTTTCCGAGCTGTGTGATAGTAGTTTAAACAGACAGCTCGGTCCATTCAGCTTGTCAACACCTCTTACAAAAACAAGCGGTGATGAAGTCAATCTCTCTTCCACTCTGAGCCAGGAGAGACTGACATGCATGTCATTAATGTTAGCCTTGTTGACAGTGTTGTTAAGAAGGCAGAGCAGCACTTTATTATGGACATACATCTCCCCATCTTAGCTACTGTTGTATCAATATGCTTTGACCATGACAGTCTACAATCCAGGGTTACTCCAAGCAGTTTAGTCTCCTCAACTTGCTCATTTTCCACATGATTCATTACGAGATGTAGTTGAGGTTTAGGGTTTAGTGAATGATTTGACCCAAATACAAAGCTTTTAGTTTTGGAAATATTCAGGACTAACTTATTCCTTGCCACCAATTCCGAAAGTAACTGCAACTCTTTGTTAAGTGTTGCAGTTATTTCAGTTGCTGTAGTAGCTGACGTGTATAGTGTTGAGTCTTCCGCATACATAGACACACTGGCTTTACTCAAAGCCAGTGGCATGTCATTAGTAAAGATGGAAAAAAGCAAGGGGCCTAAACAGCTGCCCTGGGGAATTCCTGATTCTACCTGGATTATGTTTGAGAGGCTTCCATTAAAGAACACATTCTGTGTTCTGTTAGACAAGTAACTCTTTCTCCACATTATAGCAGGGGGTGTAAAGCCATAACACATACGTTTTTCCAGCAGCAGACTATGATCGATAATGTCAAAAGCTGCACTGAAGTCTAACAAAACAACCCCCACAATCGTTTTATCATCAATTTCTTTATTGGCTTTACTCAAAGCCAGTGGCATGTCATTAGTAAACATGGAAAAAAGCAAGGGGCCTAAACAGCTGCCCTGGGAAATTCCTGATTCTACCTGGATTATGTTTGAGAGGCTTCCATTAAAGAACACATTCTGTGTTCTGTTAGACAAGTAACTCTTTATCCACATTATAGCAGGGGGTGTAAAGCCATAACACATACGTTTTTCCAGCAGCAGACTATGATCGATAATGTCAAAAGCTGCACTGAAGTCTAACAAAACAACCCCCACAATCGTTTTATCATCAATTTCTTTACTGGCTTTACTCAAAGCCAGTGGCATGTCATTAGTAAAGATGGAAAAAAGCAAGGGGCCTAAACAGCTGCCCTGGGAAATTCCTGATTCTACCTGGATTATGTTTGAGAGGCTTCCATTAAAGAACACATTCTGTGTTCTGTTAGACAAGTAACTCTTTATCCACATTATAGCAGGGGGTGTAAAGCCATAACACATACGTTTTTCCAGCAGCAGACTATGATCGATAATGTCAATAGCTGCACTGAAGTCTAACAAAACAACCCCCACAATCGTTTTATCATCAATTTCTCTCAGCCAATCATCAGTCATTTGTGTAAGTGCTTGTTGAATGTCCTTCTCTATAAGCATGCTGAAAGTTTGTTGTCAATTTGTTTATAGTAAAATAGCATTGTATCTGGTCAAACACAAATTTTTCCAATAGTTTACTAAGGTGTTAGCGATGGTGCGGCTCATCCTTCCTCCTTGCTGTGTGTGTCTGTACTGAACTACCTCCAGCCCTCCAGGGTGACATTCTGCGCAGCACAGCACCATATTCCATATTTACAATGCCTTGCAAAAGTATTCATCCCCCTTGGCGTTTTTCCTATTTTGTTGCATTACAACTTGTAATTTAAATTGATTTTTATTTGGATTTCATTTAATGGACATACACAAAATAGTCAAAATTGGTGAAGTGAACTGAAAAAAATAACTTGTTTCAAAACATTCTAAAAAATAAATAATGGAAAAGTGGTGCGTGCATATCTATTCACCCCCTTTGCTATGAAGCCCCTAAATAAGATCTGGTGCAACAAATTACCTTCAGAAGTCACATAATTAGTTCAATAAAGTCCACCTGAGTGCAATCTAAGTGTCACATGATCTGTCACATGATCTCAATATATATACACCTGTTCTGAAAGGCCCCAGAGTCTGCAACACCACTAAGCAAGGGGCACCCCCAAGCAAGTGGCACCAAGGAGCTCTCCAAACATGTCAGGGACAAAGTTGTGGAAAAGTACAGATCAGGGTTGGGTTATAAAAAAATATCTGAAACTTTGAACATCCCACTGAGCACCATTAAATCCATTATTAAAAAATTGAAAGAATATAGCACCACAACAAACCTGCCAAGAGAGGGCCGCCCACCAAAACGCACGGACCAGGCAAGGAGGGCATTAATCAGAGAGGCAACAAAGATAACCCTGAAGGAGCTGCAAAGCTCCACAGCAGAGATTGGAGTATCTGTCCATAGGACCACTTTAAGCCGTACACTCCACAGAGCTGGGCTTTACGGAAGAGTGGCCAGAAAAAAAGCCATTGCTTAAAGATAAAATAACAAACACGTTTGGTGTTCGCCAAAAGCCATGTGGGAGACTCCCCAAACATATGGACGAAGGTACTTTGGTCAGATGAGACAAAAATTTCACTTTTTGTCAATCAAGGAAAATGCTATGTCTGGTGCAAACCCAACACCCCGAGAACACCATCCTTCAATTCTGACCAGTTTCCCAGTCCCTGCTGATGAAAAACATCCCCACAGAATGATGCTGCCACCACCATGCTTCACTGTGGATGTTTTTCATCAGCAGGGACTGGGAAACTGGTCAGATTGAAGGAATGATGGATGGCGCTAAATACAGGGAAATTCTTGAGGGAAACCTGTTTCAGTCTTCCAGAGATTTGAGACAGGGACGGAGGTTCACCTTCCAGCAGGACCTTGACCCTAAGCATACTGCTAAAGCAACACTCAAGTGGTTTAAGGGGAAACATTTAAATGTCTTGGAATGGCCTAGTCAAAGCCCAGACCTCAATCCAATTGAGTATCTGTGGTATGACTTAAAGATTGCTGTACACCAGCAGAACCCATTCAACTTGAAGGAGCTGGAGCAGTTTTGCCTTGAAGAATGGGCAAAAATCCCAGTGGCTAGATGTGCCAAGCTTATAGAGACATACCCCTAGAGACTTGTAGCTGTAATTGCTGCAAAAGGTGGCTCTACAAAGTATTGACTTTGGGGGGGGGGGGGGGGTGAATAGTTATGCATGCTCAAGTTTTCTGTTTTTGTCTTATTTCTTGTTTGTTTCACAATTCTTTTTATTTAGCATCTTCAAAGTGGTAGGCATGTTGTGTAAATCAAATGATACAAACCCCCCCCAAAATCCATTTTAATTCCAGGTTGTAAGTGTCACGCCCTGGCTCTGGGGACTCTTATATGTTGAGCCAGGGTGTGTAGGGTCTATGTTTTGTGTTCTATGTTCAGTTTCTAGTTCATGTGTTTTCTATGTTGGCCGGGGTGGTTCCCAATCAGAGGCAACGTGAATCAGCTGTTGCTTGTTGTCTCTGATTGGGAACCATACTTAGGCAGCCTTTTGTGCACTTGTCATTTGTGGGATCTTGTTCCGTGTAGGTTTGTGTGTTTATGACCGAGGACTTCACGTTTCGTTTTGTTGTTTTTGTTGTTTGTATCGTGTCGCTAAGTGCACATTAAAAAGATGTACGCATATCACGCTGCGCCTTGGTCCACTTCCTACGACGAGCGTGACACAACCAAAACAGGACCAAGCAGCGTGTCCAGTAGCAGACAGCCTGGACTTGGGAGGAGATCCTGGACGGTAAGGGATCCTGGACTTGGGAGGAAATCCAGGCCGGAATGGATCGCCGTCCGTGGGAGGAGACTGTGGAGGCGCGCCATAGAGAGGAGCAGTGGCGCCAACCGTGCCGACGTCGGACACGCAAGAGGCAACCCCAATACATTTTTTGGGGGGGCACACGGCTTGGACGACGGGGCAGCAGGAGGTAGCTACAGGGCGAATCTGCAGAATAGGAGAGGAGGCCACCAGGTTACGGGGGCTATTGGTCATGAGGGAGCAGGAGTTAGTTGGTCAGAGGTAGGAACTACTGGAGGCAATAAGGGAGAAGGAGAGTGTAGAGGCACGGCGAGAGGAACTGGTTAGGCAGCAGAGGGAGCGGAGGTTTATGAGGAAACCCAGTCCCGCTCCTCGCACCAAGCAAGTGGTGTGTGTCACCAGTCCGGTCCGGCCCGTTCCTGATCCCCGCACTAAGTTAGTGGTGCGTGTTCCCAGTATGGCCCGACCCGTTCCTGCTTCCCGCACAAGGCCAGTGGTGTGTGTTCCCAGTACGGTCCGGCCCGTTCCTGCTCCCCGCACTAAGTTAGTGGTGCGCGTTCCCAGTACGGTCAGGCCCGTTCCTGCTCCCCGCACTAAGTTAGTGCTGCGTGTTCCCAGTACGGCCCAACCCGTTCCTGCTCCCCGCACTAAGTTAGTGGTGCGTGTTCCCAGTACGGCCCAACCCGCTCCTGCTCCCCGCACTAAGTTAGTGGTGCGTGTTCCCAGTCCGGCCCAACCCGTTCCTACTCCCCGCACTAAGTTAGTGGTGCGTGTTCCCAGTACGGCCCAACCCGTTCCTGCTCCCCGCACTAAGCCTGTGGTGCGCGTTGCCAGCCCGGCCCGGCCTGTTCCTGCCCCTCGCACCATGCCTGTGGTGCGCGTCGTCAGCCCGGCCCGGCCTGTTCCTGCTCCCCGCACCAAGCCAGTGGTGCGCGTCGTCAGCCCGGTCCGGCCCGTTCCTGCTCCCCGCACCAAGCCAGTGGTGCGCGTCGTCAGCCCGGTCCGGCCCATTCCTGCTCCCCGCACCAAGCCAGTGGTGCGCGTCGTCAGTCCGGCACAGCCTGTGCCTGTTCCACCGGTGCCTGGTCAGGTACCGGTCAGCTGCTAAGCAATCCGCTCCACCGATGTCCAGTCCAGCTCCAGCCAGCGGGACCAGACCAGGGGCGCTACGGGCGGGTAGCTAGAGAGTGGTGGTCACGCCCGGAGCTGGATCCGCCTCCGAGGCGGAATGCCCACCCGGCTCCTCCCCTGTTGGGTTTAGTTGGCGCGGTCACAGTCCGCGCCTTTGGGGGGGAGTACTGTCACGCCCTGGCTCTGGGGACTCTTATATGTTGAGCCAGGGTGTGTAGGGTCTATGTTTTGTGTTCTATGTTCAGTTTCTAGTTCATGTGTTTTCTATGTTGGCCGGGGTGGTTCCCAATCAGAGGCAACGTGAATCAGCTGTTGCTTGTTGTCTCTGATTGGGAACCATACTTAGGCAGCCTTTTGTGCACTTGTCATTTGTGGGATCTTGTTCCGTTTAGGTTTGTGTGTTTATTACCGAGGACTTCACGTTTCGTTTTGTTGTTTTTGTTGTTTGTATCGTGTCGCTAAGTGCACATTAAAAAGATGTACGCATATCACGCTGCGCCTTGGACCACTTCTTACGACGAGCGTGACAGTAAGGCAACAAAATAGGAAAAATGTCAAGGGGGGGTGAATTCTTTCGCAAGCCACTGTATACATTTAAAAAAATAATTGACTGGATATGTCTCACACTGTCACAGTTCTAAAGGCCTGTGCCTAAAATGTACAGCAGTGAACATTCTCCAAATGACTGTTCCAGCCGACTCTGTCACAATGAGACGCCTGTGGTAAGAACGTGTGTGTGTGTGTGTGTGTGCGTGAGTGTGCGTGTGTGTGTGTTTGTATGATCTTAATTTGAGCCAGTTTGCTGCAGCAGGAAAAGAATGCATAGTGCCTAAATTTAATCTAGAATAATTCAATCCCATACTTACTTGCTTTTCTTTCAGTTAAACAAATTGTGGTAAGGAAATCATACCAACCAACTGGTAACTCTCCCTCCCTGTAACATGTAATGTTATGTAGGCTGTGTGTAGTGGAGGAAATGTTCTGCTCTGCATTTGATTTGTGGAACAAAGAATGCTGCATGTCTGCCGTCTGTCCGTCTGTCCGTCTGTCCGTCTGTCCGTCTGCCCGCCTGCCCGCCTGCCCGCCTGCCCGCCTGCCCGCCTGCCTGCCTGCCTGCCTGCCTGCCTGCTGTCTGCCTGCTGCCTGCCTGTCTGCTGTCTGCCTGCCTAACTTCATTCTCTGTGATGAAGAAAGCTTCTGACGTTTGGTTCTAAGCAGCACCAAGGGTCCTCAGCCTCAGAGAGCTTGGGGACTTAGTAGGCTGGCTCAATGCCTGTGAGAACATTAGACTGCTAACCTGAGAATGGAAATATAACCTGGTATTTTTAGTACCTTGGTTGAAAATGTATGTTATTACCAAATACTTACTTTCTAAAATCAATTCAAAATAGACAACCCCAAAAAAATATGTTATAAAATGACACATTTGAAAAATACACATTTCAAATTAAGTCAAATTTACTCAGGCGTGTTTTTACCCAGTATATCTTACTGCTAGCTAATTATTTGTCGCTACCTTTCTCTTTCTAGTCAGAGGAATATGTGTAGTTATTCATATTCACATAATATATGTAGTTATTCATATTCACAGTGGTAATTTCTGTTTGTTTTTCTTTGTCTCTCTAAAGAGTAGTGTGTGTGTGTGTGTGTGTGTGTGTGTGCGTGCGTGTGTGCGTGTATGTGTGTGTATGTGTGTGCTCTCTCTCTGTCTCTCTCTGTCTCTCTCTCTCTCTCTATTCAATTCCATTTCTCTCTCTCTCTCTCTCTCACTCACTCTCATCTCTCTCTCTCTCTCTCTCTCTCTCTCTCTCTCTCTCTCTCTCTCTCTCTCTTCTCTCTCTCTCTTCTCTCTCTCTCTCTCTCTCTCTCTCATCTCTCTCTCTCTCTCTCTCTCTCTCTCTCTCTCTCTCTCTCTCTCTGGGTGGAGAGGACGAGGGGAGGGGTTTGAGGAGGGTGGGGGAGGGGTTTGAGGAGGGTGGAGGGGGAGGGGTTTGAGGAGGGTGGGGGAGGAGGGGTTTGAGGAGGGTGGAGGAGGGGTTTGAGAAGAGTGTGTTTGTGAGAGAGCTATCTGTGAGATATCTCTCTACGAAAGATCCATAATGACATAGTGTACTGTGTTCTCTCACCCAGATGCTCACGCTATCCACACTTAGACCAGTGGCCAAGGGAAAATACACTAGAAATAAAAGATCAAAAAGAGAATGGATGGAGTTACCCACATTCCTCTTCTCTCAAACCTCAACCCTCAGGCTTAACGCTCTTATTATAAAATTGTAAAGATTGAACATTTGATTAAGATCTTGAAGACGTCATCGATGTGAACATCAACAAGATTTTTAATGATTGACCAGTCACGTTTACACACCATAGTAAAGATGTGAGAAAGAGAGAAAGACAGAGAGATTGCAGCAAGAGAGAGAGAGAGAGAGAGAGTTTGAGTTTTTATAAAACCTTTATTTATATACTCAAGTGTTAACACAAATAATGGCACACTGCCTTTCAGAAATGAAACAACTGTCATTCCTAAATAAAAAATGAAAACATAAAAATACAAAAAAAGCCTTATATACATTCAACTCATTTCATCAACAACAAATAGTTTCCCCTCCTCCACAAAAACAAACCGCTCCCTTCATAAGCCCACTTCTCCTCAAACAATGGGAGATCTTTTACAGCCGAGAAGAAACTCAAAATCCACTTTTATTCTCGCTTTCACTAATCCTTTAAAAACAAGTCTTACATCCTGCCAATATCCAGTTTCTATCTTATGTTTCCTACTCAGAAAAAAATACAGCCGAAGCCACAGTGCAGAGGCAATCACATTGTTAACTATAATAGTGTGCCCCCTATATGACGAACGAGATAACAACCAACGCCATCTCCTCATCCTCCCTTCCACCATTTCATCCACCCCAAAAGTGGAGGTGGATAGTTTGAGCCTAATGGTTGATCATTTAAGGGTAATATCCTCTGCAAAAGGTAAACTGGGAAAAAAGTTGTGCTTTACAGATTGGAGAATGGTCTGGAGGGATCATGGCTTTGCCAGGGGGGGCTGGAATTGTGTAAGGGAGGTTTTAAGTATCTTGGAGTGTACCTAGGAGATGAGGGGACAAAGGAAATGTTTTGGAATGGGGTATTTTGAAAATGGTGGAAGGGAGGATGAGGGCATATACATTTATCAGACACATAGTGATGT